>NC_056725.1:1267305590-1267340590 GCF_019279795.1 Protopterus annectens | reverse complement strand
GGAAGCATATAGAAGACTGGGTAAGAGAAATGCCTGCACAAGAGTGCGTTTAGTGGCAGTTTAGTGGCAGTAGTGAGGAATTTTTTGTTCCTATAAAGTAGTCCAAGTTTTTGGTGTTTTTTTTGATGGCCTTTTGTATGTGCAAGTCGGATTTTAGTTGGTCATCAATTATTACCCCAGAGAGTTTGGTTTGTAAGGCAGGGGAGATAGTGGTGCCATCTAGGGAGGACAGAGAAAAGTTGGATTTAAGGTGAGAGAGTGTCTGAAGTAGGAAGAGAAGGAGTTGAATTTTCTTAGGGTTAAGGATTAGTTGATTGTTTATGAGCCATTTTTCAACAAAGATAAAGGAAATTAGTGTTAGTGTGTGTAATTCAGAGACGGTATTGGAGATAGATACGAGAGTGGAATCATCTGCATATTGTATTACAGAAGAGAGCTTGCAAGATGAATGTAGGTTGTTAAAAATGCTGAAACAGCGCGGTCCAAGTATGGAGCCTTGGGGTACTCCTATTTGAACAGCAAGGAAGGGTGAGAAAGCCTGCTGCTGTCTAACAGCTTGTTTTCTACCAGTAAGGTAGGATTGGAACCAGCCAAGAGTAGAAGGAGAGAGGTTTAGGTCTGAGAGTTTAAGAAGGATAGGATGAGACACAGTATCGAAGGCATTAGAGAGATCAAGGAATAGACAGGAGATGAGGAGGTTGTTGTCCCTAGCTTCTGCAACCTTTTGAGTAAAGGATAATAAGGCAGCCGAGGTACTGTGTTTGGGGTGGAAACTATGTTGCGAGGGGGTAATGAGATTTTTGTGAATGAGATAGGACAGTAGTTGAGTTATGTATACATTTTTTCAAGGATGTTAGAGAGATGTGAGAGAATAGCGATTGGTCTATAGTTCGAGGGTTCAACAGAGTTGCCACATTTGTGCAAAGGAGTGGTATAGAAGGATTTCCATATTTCTGGTACAGTAGATTCCTCACTGGAGCGGTTGATAAAAATAGATACATGATATGAAATAGAGTCAGCAGCAATTTTCAGAAATTGAGGGGGGAGTTTATCAGTGGAGGTAGGGCACGGTTTTAGTTTAAGAAGCAGGGATTTGATGTATTTAGTAGAAACAGGTCACAAGAAAAAAGGCTGAGAGACGATTCATCAGTATGTGGCATCGATACCTTGATGATTGTTGGTGCATATGGGATGGTACATTTGAAATATGGTACAAATTTGTTGGATATTTGAATACAAAAGTTTTGGTATCAAATTTACTAGTAAAATCAAGTAATTCAATATTGATTTTCTTGGTGCGAATGTCTCAAAATTAATAGATGGTACCATAGCGACGAGTTTGTTTCCCAAGTCCATTATGAAAAATGCAATACTTAAAGCCAATAGTTGCCATCCTATACATGTCAAGAATAATATACCCAAGGCCCAATTTTTTAGATTAAGGCGAATTTGTAGTACTAATCAGGTTTTTGAAGATGAGGCAGATAAGATGGAATCCAGATTCTTAAAAAGGGGATATATGAAGGATTTGACATCTAAGGCACAAAAATTTAGTACTAAACAGAAGAGGGTCAATTTGCTAAATTCAAGTGGAGTAGATAAGGTAGGAAGCACCACAGCACAAAAGTTAAGATTTATAACCACTTTTGCAACTAACACATTTAAGATTAAAAAGATCATTGAAAGACATTGGTTTATTTTGAATCAAGACCCATTTTATGAAGAGCTATTGGATGAACAATGTCAGTATGGTTATAGGGGAGGTAAGTATCTGGGAAAATACCTGAATAAATATAAAAAGAGTTATTTTATGCGTCAAACAGACAGAAAAGAAATTCTGAAGGGTAGCACCATTTGTGGGAATTGTGTATATTGCAAAGTAGTATCTAGGACAAAATCATTTACATCTGTAAATACTATGAGAGTATTCAGTATTAGGGTTTTCATCACATGTAATACAGATTGGGTAATATATATGGCAGTATGTAAATGTGGGGCATTCTATGTAGGACAAATTTCGAGGTCATTAAAACAGAATGGCAGCACATATTAGTGACATCAATTGTAAAAGAACACGTAGTGCATTATACAAGCATTATTTAGAACATTCTTGAGCAAACTTTATTTTTGTGGGTATAGATAAGGGGCCAGATTCAGGAAGGCTTACACGGAGTTCAAGAGTAGTGTAAGCCTCCTGATTCAGGAACAGCCCAAATCTCCGTGTAAGAGACAGCTAACACGTCTCTTACACGGACTGGGCGTGGAAATGCTCAATACCTCATTTGCAGCTCCAAGATATGCAAATGAGGTATTTGAGCGATCCACGGTTAAAACCAGTCCGTGTAACGGACGTGTTAACAGAAATGTACTCAGCTGACAACAGAGTATATTTCGGCAAAATAAAAACGGAGCTATGTCAGCTCCAAATAAAGGGTGCATATGTTTCATTAAGCATGCCAATGGCCAAATATGTGGCCATTGGCATGAAAAAGTGTTGCAAAAATAAGTTATATAACTTATTTTTTTTTCACGGGATTTCTGGGTTTAACTGCAGCGCACACACCAGCAAACGGGTGCGCTACCTAAAACTAAAACCGAAGCTTATAAGCCCACAATTGTGGGATTTATGTAGTACATTGAATGTCAATGGAGGGACTTGCAGACCAAAAACAATATGGCCTCCGTGTAGTGGTTGTCAAGGGGGGGAAGCTCCGTGTAAGACATGTAACTAGTCATTACTAGGCAATCCTATGTAAATGAGGGTTACAATACTGAATCACACTGCCACATAGGTAATGAGCACTTTCTGAGTAGTGTAAGACTTAGAGAAGGGGAGGAACAGAGTAAGAGGTAGGTGACATCACGGGGAAGGATAGAAAGAAATGTACCAGATTGGAGGGCAATGTAAGGTAACAGATGACAGACAGACATCAGGGAGGGAGGTGTGTCTCAACAGAACACTAGGAAAGTCAAGAAATTGAGGGTATACGCTATCCCTACACTCAAAGTTTCTTGATATACGTGCATCTGCGTGTGTGCGCTGTAAGGCAGGTTCAACATGTGGGAGCGTGTTGCAAACTGTTTACAACGGTTTGCGCTGGCGTGCGTGTGGAAGGCAGTGTCTGCGTTTTAGCATGAATCAGCCTAGCTAACACCGTGTAAGGATGTGTGCGCGTGTAACACCGTGTAAGGATGTGTACGTATTTAAGTGACTGTAAGCGTGTTTAAGCTGGTGTGCACATTGCTCCCCTCAGGAAACAGAGAGGAAACAGGAAACAACTAACCTACATGGAAACTGCCAGAAGCTACTACTAGAGTTAATTGGTGGAAACAATTAGAAGCAGGCAATTACACAGGCAGACTAGAAGCCCAACCCAGTACTTAAAACACAACAAAGAGCAGTGCAGGCTGTTTCTCACAAGAGATACTGCCAGAAACTAAGCTATCAGAATTGAAAACTGAAAAAGCTGAACTCAGAGCAGAAATGCTAGGGGCTGCCATGGCTATTATAATCAGGCATAGGCGAATTGCTGAGGGTGGTGACAATGCAGACGCTGACAGACAACCCAGAGTGAGGAGAAGGAGAAGAGTATACAGGCCCAGGGTCACCTACCATGGGTTACATGAGCTGGAGATAGTAGAGCTACAGAGTGGACAGCGACCTTCTGCAGCAGATTGTTGCGCTGTGCAGGCCACATCTCACACACAGAACCAACAGAGCGGAACCCATCCCAGTAGAAACCAAGGTATGTGTTGGCCTAAGAATACTAGCAACAGGTACCTTCCAGAGACCAACTGGTGATATGATGGGGATGTCACAGGCATCAGCCTCCAGAGTACTGCACCAGTTCCTGGATGCCATGTCACCACATGTCAGTGATCATATATATGTCCCTAATGACCGTGAGGTTGTGGCCAGCAATATGCGTCTCTTCCAGCAAATAGCAGGATACCCTGAGGTGCTGGGTGCAATAGACTGCATGCACATACGCATCAAAGCACCAGGCGGTGAGCGGGGTAGAGCCTACATTAACCGCAAGGGATACCCCTCCATCAACTGCCAGGTCGTGTGTGATGCCCAGGGCATAATAATGAATGTGTGTGCTGGCTGCCCTGGGAGCTACCACGATTCCCACATCTGGCATCTGGCAGCTGTACCAATCATTTGCCAATGGGGACTTCCCACACGGACACCTAGTGGGGATGCAGGTTATGCACTTGAGCCGTGGCTGATGACACCCATCAGAAATGCACACACACCTGAACAGGAACGCCATAATGAGGCACACGCACAAACACGTAATATCATAGAGCGTGTGTTTGGGCTGCTCAAGTCACGGTTCCGGTGTCTGGACACGCCTGGTGGAGCTTTGCAGTACACACCAACTACATGTACCCAAATGATCATGATATGTGCTATGCTACATAATATGATCCTGTGGAAACAGCTGCAGCAGGACCAGCACAGGGCTGGGCCACACATCCCCCCACCATTGCCAAGGCCACCACAGGCAGATGGTGACTCGGAGGAGGAACAACCTGACCTTGTCCCAGTAGGCAGAAGGAGGCGTGCCCAGTATGCCCTGGCCTTGGCAAAGAGGCAACACATAGCACATACGCTTGGTCAGTAGGAACACTGGGACTGATACCGCTCTGACTCACTCATACAGTAACAGGGATGCCTAACATGACACAACCTGCTTCCAAACGTACAGGAGTGTAGTATGTGTATCCGACAGAGGTGGCCCTGCAGCACCACCTGAGGCATGAATGCCATGTGTTAAGTAATGTAATATCATGTACAATATGCACACCTGAGGACCCCAACTAACATCCATATCCACGCATATGACCCTGCGGAAACAGCTGCACGTCATACAGTGATGTACATGTGCAAAAACATGGAACAAGATACAAAATGAGGGTGACTAGCAATAAATAGCATGGATAACCACACACCCATGTTTGTACCACAACAAGAAGCAACATGGAATAGCCATGGTCAAAAACCAATGGCTAAAACCGACTACTACTATATAGCATGCTGCAGACCACTGTCCTAATAGCAGGAACTGTCCCAGGCCTATGTCCATAGGTTCATACTAGGCTATCTGCCCTAGGGCATTAATAAGCCTAGCCCAGAGTTTTGTGGCTTCTGCCACCCCTGCAAGTTGATGGATAATATGCCCATTATTTTGCTGTGCCTCTGTCAAGCAGTGATACTGAGGTTATCCCTGGGGTATACCTGCAATCTCCCATCCATTGGTCAAGATCTCACTTGAACAAAGCCAGTGAGGTGCTCAGCCTCACATGTACCAGGATGTTGTTCCACAGCATATGGACTCTCTGGGTGATGAATCTGTCCCTCCAGCACATCCTATTAATATCTGTGTTGAGGTTTAGGTCTCCTGCCCTTGTAGTTCTGATGGATGTAGAGGTCTTGAGGTGAAGCATGTTCATTAATTCTGGGTTGGACATAGCCTTGTATGTCAGGCACAGGTCACCTCTGAGCAGACAGTGGCGACTGAATACAGCTGGAATTCCTTCAGTCGGGCAGCATAAGAAATATGTTTGAGACCCTTTCACCTCCTGTCGATGAATTTGTGGGCCCATCCAATCTGAATGGGGCATTGTATGCAATCATTGGTCTGATGAGTGATGAGTACAGGGGAACAATGACCTCCCTTGATCTAGATGTGAATCACTGCATGATGAGGTGGCCAATGTAGAAGGCCTTCCAAACTACCCTGGCAATGTGAGTGTCAAACAAGGGTCACTGTCAACCTGGGTGCCCAGGTCCCTGATAACCTACGTTGTGCTTAGAGGATTGCCACCTAGATGGGAAGTAGTGGTAACCTTGTTCTTCCTGAAGGGTATGGCTATGCATTGTTTAGTGTTTAATGTAAGGCCATGGCTGTGGCACCAGTTATCCGTGTCTATGAGACCCTTCTGAAGGATGTCTGTGTCAGATGGGTTTCCAACTATGCTTCCCAGTTTGCAGTCATCTTCAAACTTTGTCAGCCATAATCCTCCTGTGTTTGCTCGTACTTCTGAAAAGTAGATACTGAACAAATGTGGGCCCAGGACTGAGCCCTGTGGGACACCACTTGTGACAGCTCTGGAGTGTGAACTGGCACCAGCAACTTTGACCCTGTGTGTTCCGTCACTTAGCCAGTTTGCACCCCATGCTGTGATGTATGGGTTCACAATTAAGCTGGTGATGTTTTCAATGATACCTGAGTGGGGTATTGTGTCGAAAGCCTTTGCCAGGTCAAGGTAGGCTGTGTGGACTGCCTTGCCCACGTCAGTGGCCTGGGTGAGTGTTTTGAAAAAGTCAACCAAGTTTAAAAGGCATGATCTGCCCTTGACAAAGCCAAACTGGATTGGATCCAATGTCTGCAAGTCCCCTATGTCTTCATTTAGAATTCCCATTATGATCCTCTCCATAGCTTAGCAGAACAGGCTTGTCAAGCTGATGGGATGGTAGTTTCTGGGGTTGGTGGAGGCACCTCCTTTGTGAAGTGGGTCCACCATTGCTGTATGCCACTCCTTGGGAACATATCCTGAGATGAGGCTAAGATTAAACAGCTGCCCTAACTGCGGGTGTAATTACTCATTGAGTTCATGGAGCACACAACTGGGGACACCATCTGGTCCCATGGATAAAGTGTTTTCTGCCTTGGATTGAGCAGTTCCCACCCCAGCAGTGGAGATGTTTGGGGGGGCTACAATCCTCTGGTGTACATACCCCTCCAGTCGGGGAGGGGAGAAATCTGCACTGAACCTGTCAGCCAGTATGTTGCCAATGTCTGTAGGTGCAGTGATATCAACATCATTCTGAACTAAGTCTGAGCATATCTGGGAGTTCCCTCCCAGGTTTCAAACATAGGTAAAAAAGGCCTCATGATTGTCCCTGGAGTCCTGAGTGGGTTTACTCTCAAAACATGCCTCGGATGATTGTATGGGGAACCCAGTGTTTTACTCACAATGAGCAGGGGTGTCTTCCCCCCTACGGATTACGCTCTATCTCGTAGTAGCTCCTTCCTTGTGTTGTACAGCTTGTTTATGGCTAGGGTCCACCAGACTGGATGCTTGCCTGTGGTACAAAGAGTCTTTTTTTTGGGGGATTGCCTGATCCATGCAGTCCTGGAGGTGCTGGTAGAAGGCATTTCTAAGTGATACAGTGGCTTGGGTAATGGTGTCCGCTGGCCTGGGGGCCTTGAAAGAGACCACACCAGTCCTCAGAAATGTGAAGTCGGCATTTGAGAAGGTCTTCACTGTTTCTTTTCCCATCTGGGGTGTGGGTGGGATGTGGACTCCCACTGAGAGTAGTCCATGATCTGATCTCACCAATGATGGGTATACGTCTGGTGTTGAACAGTGTGACCCCATGTTCGTGATGATGTGTTCTAGTATGTTGCCTCCACTTGAGGGATTGGGACCAGTTGTTCCATGGCATTTCAGTGTATGAACTCTTGGAACCTTTGTGTTAGAGTGTTGTGGCATGATTAGTGATCCCAGTCTATATGTGGATAGTTGGAATCACCCAGTAGGATGGTGTTTGGAGATACATTTATCCCCTTCAGTGTTTGCAGGATAGCTGTGTGAGGTACCTGAGTTTGAGCGGGTGGCATGTAACATGCTACAAACTGCAGAGCAGTCTTGCCTACGGTCACTGGCACCTGGATGGTCTCCGATGCATCGTATGTTGCCACCAACCATGAGGTGAGGGTGTCCTTGATGAATATGGACACCCACCATCCTTCTTGGTGTTGTCGGGATGCTGGTGCCGGAATGCATGATATGAGGTAACACCCGATAGTGCCGGGGTGCTGTCAGAAGCTGTGAACCAGGTTTCAGGCACAGCACAGACATCAATGTGCTACATACTGAGAAGGGCATAGAATGTGTGCAGCTTGAGGTTGAGACCTTGGGCATTGAGCAGCATTACCCTTAGTGTCTTTCCTTTACTGTGTTCTAGGGTGGTAGGTGTAGAATCTGAATCTTGCTAAAAAAGGCACAATGGGGGTGGCAAGAGCATCATCTGAAATCCGAAGCCCAGGGGTGACAGGTGCAAGCCATCCCTTGAAAATCATAGTGGGCTGACCAGCATGTCATTCCAGGCAGACAGACATTGGATCTGCTTTGAATGACACCATAGTCTAAGCAAAATACTACAGCTGATCATCTTGTCTCTGTTTATGTGGCATCATACTTGGTGAAGGTAGGATACTGCCGAAGGTCAGGGTCATACCTGCCTGGCCTACATAATCAGAGGGATCCTCTATGTCTCTTTCCATGTAGTCAGGGAGGTACATCTCAGGTCGTTCACACCAGCATGGATTATGACTGGGTCAGACCTGTACTTGCAGTTTAGTGACCTGAGTGCTTGCATTATGTGGTGGATTCCAGTGCCCGATAGGCAGCTTACTGTGACCTCCTCTGTACCTGATCTGGTGAGTGGGACATCAGTGTGTCTGACTATGGAGTCACCTATGACAAGTGTGTCTGGCATTGTGTTTGGCCTTAAGGGCTGTGACTGTTTGGCACACCGACTCTGTGGTCAATGTGTTGCATGTGCTGTGCCCTGTGGAGGCAGTTGTGTGAGTGTCTGCTGTGGTGGCCACTGCCATTCTGGTAGACTTCTGATCAGAGCCTCCGAGTGTCTCTGTGTGTCTATGTGTATGATCTTAAGTTGTGACAGTGCCATGTGAGACTGGATTAAAGATGTGTGTGTGGTTACCTTCACCTTCTCTCTGGTCTTGCTAGTCCTATGTTGAGAGAGCTCAGCCTCCACTTTGGCTATATAGTTGCATCTCTCACATGTATGTGTGTTTTATGGCAGAAGGAGAGGGTTGTCAGTGTACATGAGGCAAGTGTAACAGTGCCTCAATATTCCCAGGTTCACCAGCTGAGCAGGAGAGGACACTAGCAACTGATCCCTAGACATGCTAGAAGGAATAGACAAAACAATGTTGGAATACAGGGAGATATCAAGCCCCCCAAGCCACATCATACTGTTTGATTGACAATAGCTACACATACACCAGTGTTTCATAGTGTCATAGTGTACTACTAGGCTATCTGCCCTAGTGCATGTATAAGCCTAGCCATAGTGATGTGGCTATTGCCACCCCTTATAGTGGTAATAAGTGTACAGAATAGATTCTGAATATTGTGCCTCTGACTTAGTCGTGACACATTATGACCCCCTTACGTAATTGAATAACATGACTGTGTCTCTGTCTAGTCTGTGCCTCCGTCTCATATGCAGTTGTCCAGATGTCTCCTGAAGAGAGTCAGTGAGGGACTCTGTCAAACATGAACTGGGATACTCTGCTAGAGTGTGAGATGCCTCTGAGTTATGACTCTGTCCCTCCAGCATGTCCTATACATGTATGTGCTGAGGTTCAAATACTCAGCTCTCATGGCTCTGGTGGATTTGGATTGCTTGCAGTGGAGCATGTCCACCAAATCCTGATTGGACATGGTCTTGTATGTCAGGCATAGGTCACCTGTAAGTATGCGGTATGACACTGAACAAAGCTGGACTTCCTCTATTCTGGAAGCATATGACATGTGTTGAAGAACCCTGATCTTCATGGTAGGTACTTTTGGGTGCAAAGGTGCAAAGGCAGGATCTGCCCTGTACAAAGCTGAACTAGGTGGGAACAAGGGTCCGTAGGTCAGTAATGTGTCTGTGTAAGAGCTCCATGACTCCTCCCATATCTTTGCAGACAAGGCTGGTTAAGCTTGTGTGGTGGTAGTTGCCATGGTCTGTGGAGGCATCTCCTTTGTGGAGTGGGACCACTGTTGCCGTATGCCAATGTTCAGGTACATATCCTGTAGCAAGACTAAGGTTAAATAGCAGTTGTATATATGGGTCCAGCCCCTTCTGGAGTTCACATAGCATGCAACTGGAGATACCAGCAGGTCCCTTGGATGCTGTGTACTTGTCTTTGCTGAGTGTGGCTCTCACATGGACATCCAAGATGACAGTGAGGTTACATACAGCAGTGATAACTATCTTGTTTTGGGGGTGAGGGAGGGTACATCCCACTGAACCTGTCCGCCGGAATGTTGCCAATATCTGTCAGGTCACTGGAATATATGTTGTTGTGTACCAACTCTGAGCATATCCGAGGGTTCACAACCAGGTGTCTGACATAACTGAAGAAAGCAGTGTGGTTACCTTCATTGTCTTTGGTGATTTATGTCCCCAAGTTGACCTTGCATGTCTTTATGAGATAACGTAGCTTTCTACTAGTGCTGATCACAGCTGTCTTCCCTTTTGGAGATGTAGCTGTCTTGCATTAGTAACCCTCATCTGTCATACAGTTTGTTTATGGCTGGGGTCCACCAGACAGGACACTTTCCCTTTGTGGAGAGGGTCCTGTTTTCAGTTGTGATTGTATGGTCCATGCTGTCTGACATCTAGCTAAGGGGAGGTCATTCTGGTTCTGCAGTTATCTTTCATCAGCATTAGAAATGACCACAACAGCCCCTGTGGGGTGTACCTCATGCACACACATCCAGCACCTGTAAAGTCCACAACAGTACCTCACCAGGAGTATGACAGAGCTGGAACACACGTAATGTGTAGTCTGATTAAACAGAGTGCAGCTCCACACACTGCCATGCTGTCCACCCAGATGCAAGCTGTGCCTGATGTAGAAAGCCATGTCCAAGTTGGAATCAATGCACATGCTGCACCTTGTACAATCTGAATGGCAGGGAGCTATGCACATGAGGGACCTGAACCCCAGCACTGACATATATAGGACAGGCTGTACTGCATTATCCAAAACACAGAAGCCACCCCACACATGAGTAAACTACCAGTACAGGTTGTCCATAGAGACACTGGTTGAGTCCCTCAACAGGAATCCTAATGAGTGGATGGGAGATGGGAGGTTTACCCTGGGTATCAATGTTATGTCACAGGTAGACAGAGGCACAGTATACTAAACAAGACATATGACATGGCAAACTAAGCTTACAATGTGTTGATGGACAAACACATTCTCCGACTAGCATTAGGTCAAGATACCTCTTGAACACAGCCAGCAAGGTGCTCTGCCTCAAATGGACCAGGATTGTATTCCACAGCATAGGGAGTCTCCGGTGATAACTCCATCCCTCCAACATGTCCAACATACATCCCTGCTAAGGTGTAAGTCACCTGCACTAGTGGTTCAGGTGGATCTTCTGAGTCTGAGGTGGAGCATGTCCATTAATCTCTGTTTGGACATGGCCTCGCATGTCAGGCACATGTCACCTCTAAGCAGACGGTATGTGAGTGAATAGAGTGTGAGTGTCTTCAATCTGGCAGCATATGACAGCTGTTGGGGTTCCTTGATCCTTTAGGTGGGGACAGTCAGGGTGTCTCCAATTGCTGCAGATGTTGGGTGAGATACAGCCAGAATAGGGCATTCGACTCGATCACCGGTCTGATAAGTGAAGAGTACAGGGAACAATGACCCACTAGATCTGGATGTGAATCCCATCCTGATCAGGTGGGCAATGTAGAAGGTCTTCCTAGCCACTTTAGCAATGTGAGTCTCAGAAGAACGGCGACTGTCAACCTGGGTCCCCAGGTCCATGATAACCTCCTCTGTGCTTAGAGGATTGCCACCTATATGGTAGCTTGGGGTCACCTTGCTTTTCCTGAAGGGTATGTCTACACATGTTGTGCACTTTGACTTCAGGCCATGGCCCTGGCACCAGCTATCAGTTACTGTGAGTCCCTTCTGAAGGATATCTGTGTGTGATGCACTGTCCACTATGGTGCCCAGTGTGCAGTCATCTGCTAACATTGTCATCCAAAGTCCTCCCATGTTGGCCTGTACTTCTGGGAAGTACATGACAAACAATGGGGCCAAGGACTGAGCCCTGTGTGACACCGCCTGTGACCAGCCTGGAGTCTAACATAGTGCCAGCAACTCTAACCCTGTGGGTCCCGTCCTTAAGCCAGTTTGCAACCCATCTTGTGACATATGGGTTTACATTTCAGTTGTTAGGGTTTTCCACAATACCTGAGTGGGGTATTGTGTTGAAAGTGTTTGCAAGGCCAAGGTAGGCTGTATGGACTGCCTTTCCCCAACAATGGCCTAAGTGACCAATTTGAAGATGTCAACCCAGTACAAAAGGCATGATCTGCCCCTGACCAAGCCAAAATGGGATGGGTACAATGTCTGCATGTCCCCTATATCTTTGTTTATGAGCTCAATTATGATCCTCTCCATAGATTTGCAGACTACACTTGTTAAGCTTATGGGGCAGCAATTAACAGGGTCTGTAGAGGCACTGCCTTTGTGCAGATGTGCACAACTGGACCCTAACCAGGCTGTTGTGCACACTATGGAAATGTAAAGCAGTGATAGGACTAAAGCCCAGGATACTGACCACCACAGTGAAAGTACTGAAACACTACACTAGACAGTGCTACAGTGTTAGGTCAGTATGAACGGATGTTGACAATTGTGTGCAAAGTATCCCATGCAAAACCTGCAGGCACAGTATACTCCCTGTTTTGTTCACACAAAAAGCATTTGGACAGTAACTACACAACATGGCACAGAACACACAACCATAAACTGGAGGTATTTGTTGAAGGTCACACTCATCCACAAATGTGATGGGCTGCAGAGTTCAACATATGTAAAGCCCACACTGGGCATGCTCACACACTTAGATAAATGAGACATCTTTCACACAACATGCCATGGGAAGGCTGAACTGGGCATGCTCACACACTTGGTCCAAATGTTACCCCTAGCAAATGTGAAAACACACCAGAGGATGCTCATCCCCCTTTCTAGACACTGATCATGTAAGCACCCTATAAGTATATTGGAGAAAAGGATTCTCTCAGTAATCCGAATAGCGCGCCGTGCTAATGCGTCCGTCTGTAGTGTCATAACATAGTTAGGTAGGGGTTTGAATCCAGCAGGTGGCAAGTGTGTGTGAAGGGGGGTAAGTGTGTGTGTAAGTGTGTATGAAAGAAACATCCCTTTTGGCAACTGGGAAAACACACCACAGGATGATCATTCCACTTTCTAAACTCTGATGATGTCAGCACCCTATAAGTATATCAGGAGAAAGGAAATCCCCCAGTAATGCATATAGTGCGCTGTGCTAATGCGTCCGTCTCTAGTGTCATAACATAGTTAGGTAGGGGTTTGAATCCAGCAGGTGGCAAGTGTGTGTGAAGGGGGGTAAGTGTGTGTAAGTGTGTATGAAAGAAACATCCCTTTTGGCAACTGGGAAAACATACCACAGGATGATCATTCCACTTTCTAAACTCTGATGATGTCAGCACCCTATAAGTATATCAGGGGAAAGGAAATCCCCCAGTAATGCGAATAGCACGCTGTGCTAATGCGTCCGTCTGTAGTGTCATAACATAGTTAGGTAGGGGTTTGAATCCAGCAGGTGGCAAGTGTGTGTGAAGGGGGTAAGTGTGTGTGTAAGTGTGTATGAAAGAAACATCCCTTTTGGCAACTGGGAAAACACACCACAGGATGATCATTCCACTTTCTAAACTCTGATGATGTCAGCACCCTATAAGTATATCAGGGGAAAGGAAATCCCCCAGTAATGCGAATAGCGCGCTGTGCTAATGCATCCGTCTCTAGTGTCTTAACATAGTTAGGTAGGGGTTTGAATCCAGCAGGTGGCAAGTGTGTGTGAAGGGGGGTAAGTGTGTGTAAGTGTGTATGAAAGAAACATCCCTTTTGGCAACTGGGAAAACACACCACAGGATGATCATTCCACTTTCTAAACTCTGATGATGTCAGCACCCTATAAGTATATCAGGGGAAAGGAAATCCCCAGTAATGTGAATAGCCCGCTGTGCTAATGCGTCCGTCTCTAGTGTCATAACATAGTTAGGTAGGGATTTGAATCCAGCAGGTGGCAAGTGTGTGTGAAGGGGGGTAAGTGTGTATGATTGATATATCCCTTTTGGCAACTGGGAAAACACACTACAGGATGCACATACCCCTTTCTAAACGATATCACAATTATGTATGGCTTTTGATTACAGACATGCAATGTGTGTTGTGCACACACAGAATGCCCATGTGTGTGGGTTGCCCCTCACAATAATGCATGACATTGATTACACCAGTTATGGCATTGAACACATGATGTATGTGTGTGCCAAATACACATATGTACCTGTGACTTTCAATAGTTACCATGTGTGATGCCTGCCACATGTGAATACATGGTATTTGCACAGGGTAACATTATGACCGTGGTCTTCTGTGCAGGTGCTGCATGTGGGATGTGTATATACAGTGTGAGATGTAGATGCTATCAGCCTAGTAGTGAGGGATGCACACCTGGTCTGGGGCATAAAGTCTACATATTGTTGATGTACAGGAGCTGCATGTTCTCACCTGTTGTGGGAGTGGTAAGACAGTATTCCATAGCAATGCAGTGACTGCATGCTAAGAACCATTCAGCTAGGGTGTTGTAGCTACACTTATTCATTAGCATTCAGTAATTTGTCGGAATCCCTGGTGAGGGTCTGATGCCAACCAAGGTCAGGGTCTACCAGCCTGTGTCACTTGCTCAGTGATCCCTTCCATGTTCCCTATCATGTATCCCAGTGAGCGACATCCCACATCAGCTGTGGTGGCATGGACAATGACTGAGTCATATGTGTCCATGCATCTGACTGACTTGTATGTTGTTGTTACAGTTTGGCCATGTGTTTCCATCTCATACATGTGATGTACATCAATGGGTAGGGAATAGGGTTGACTGTGTACATGTGGCAGCTGTGACATTACTACATGACACACATATTCCACAACTGTACCATAGAGGTGACTGACAACTGACCTTTGCACATGCTACCGAGTATTGAGATTACATTGGTGATTGACAGCACATAGGGCCAATGGTGAAAAGAGACATAGGTCCATAGGTTCGTACAGGGATATCTGCCCAGGGCATGTATCCACCTAGCCAGAATGTGTGCCTTTCAACATGCATTGTGAATCTGTCTTGCTATGCCCTTTTCCAAGGTTAGTATACTGTGCCTCTTTCTCACAGTGACACATAAGTGATACCCAGGGTAACCCTACAATGTCACATCCAGTCATTAATATCGCTCTTGAAGATAGTCACTGAGTCAGTCTGCCTAACCTCTATTGGGATAATAATCAGGAATGAAGGGAGCCTCTGAGTTGTGAATGTGCCCCTCCACCATGTCCTATGTATATCACTCCTGAGGTTCAAGTATTTCCAGCGTGTATCCTGGTGGGATCTGGATATTCTGAGATGCAGCATGGCCATTACGTGAGGGTATGACCTGGCCTTCTATGTCAGGCACAGATTGCCTATGAAGAGGCAGTATGTCACTGAGTAGAGCTGCTGCTACTTTAACCAGTCAGTATGTGGCATCTGTTTGAGCACTTTGATCCCCTTGTCGAGGTACATATGTGGTAGCTCCAGTTGCTGCAGGTGTCTGGTAAGGTGCATGTCGACAGGTTAATCATAGTCAATTATGGGCATGATGAGGGATGAGTAAAGGGGCACAATGTCCTCCCCTGGCCTACATGTGTATCCCATGATGATGTGGCCCATATAACATGCTTACCTAACCACTTTGTCCATGTTGTTGTCAAATGGTAGAATGCTATCAACCTGCGTACCCCAAGGTCCATAATTCCTTGGTCTGCACTTACTGGATTAACACATATGTGGTACGTTGTGGTCACTTAGTGTTTGACAAAGGGGATGACTATACTCTTTCTATCATTCACGTTGAGGCCATGGCTGTGGCACAAGTCGTGTGTTTGCAAGAGTCCCTTTTGGAGGATGCGTGTGTTAGCTGGTGAGTTGATTATGGTGTTCGGTCTGCAGTCACCTGCGACTTGCTGAGCCACAGTACTTCCATGTTGGCCTGTACCTATGACAAATATATAATGAACATGACAGCTCCTAGGGCTGTGCCTTGTGGGACACCACTTGTACCAGGTTGGAGGCTGACATGGCTCCAGCAATTCTACCATGTGTGTTCTGCCCTTGAGCCACTGTGCAATACCCATAGTGACATAGGGGTTAATATGTACACTGGTGAGCTTCCCTAGAATGCACAAGTGGGGTATTGTATCCAAGGCTTATGCAAGGTCCAGGTAGGCTGTGTGGACCTCCTACCCCTTGACAGTGGCCTTGGTGACTGTTTCAAAGAAATCAAACAGGTTTGATAGGCAGGATTTGCCATTGACAAAGCCAAACTGTGTATGGTGACATGTATGTAGGTCCACAATATCTAGATATGTGAGGTTCATGATGATCCTTGCCATAGCTTTGCAGACAAAGCTAGTCAGACATATGGGGCGAGTAGTGTCCAAGATCCATGATGGCACCACCTGAATGTTGAGGGACCACTGTTGCTGTATGCCACTCTCTGGCCACATATCGTGTATTAAGGCTGGGATTGAACAGTGGTGTTATGTCTGGGTGTAGCTCTTCTTGTGGTTCATGTAGGACACAGCCTGGGACACTGTCTGGTCCCATTGATGCAGTGTTTATTGCTTTGGGAAGGGCATCTCTTACCTGAGCATCTGTGATGTCAGGGGGGGAAGCACTGTGCTGGGAGACATATTTGCCCTTTTGGTGTGGTGGGGAGAGAAGGCAGCATTGAACCTGTCCACTAGGATGATGGCAATGTCTGTGTGTTTTATATTTTGTGTGACATATTGGATTACCTCTGAGCATATCTGGGTAGTACCACCCAGGTTACTAACATAACTACAGGCAGCCTTGTGATTATCCTCAGTGGCTTGTGGAATCCTCTCTCAAAGATGGCCTTAGACAATCATATGGGTGCCTGTAGTTGTCTTCCAATACTCATCAGTGGTGCCTTCACATTTTGGGAGGTTGTTGTATCATGTAGTGGCATCATCCTTCTATTGTATAGTGTGTTTATGGCTGGTGTCCGGCCCCCAGGACATCTGCCTTTGGAGAATTGGGTCATGCTTTCATATGTGGCTTCATGATCCATGCATTCCTGAATGTGTCCACAGAATGCCTCTATACAGGTATCTGCAGTCTGGTCCATATTTTCAACAGGCCTTGGGCCTTTGAAGGTTTCCACATCATTTATGAGGGGTGTGCACTTGCTTGACATGAGCTGTTGACAGGCGTGCCGCCCTCCAGACAGAGCAAGGTGAGGGTCACAGTCAGCTACCTGTTGGGTGATAGAATGTGCCACATAACACAGGCACACAGGTCACTCCACAGCAAGTACAGCTGTGAGGCAGACATTGTCCATGCTGGTGCAAACAACCTGAGACGTACCTCCCTGGACCACATGGAAAGAGACACAGAGGAGCTCTTACAGCACCCTCTCAAACTCAGGACTCCCACACAGTCTTCATGCTGACACAGGAGAGTTTAGATTACTCTGCAAACACCATCATACTGGGTCATGCCAGCTACCCAAACATAGACTGTGAACGTTACACAAGCCACAATACCCAAGCTCTAAGGTTCCCATTGATCAGACATTCTTTGGCCCACAAGAGGGGCAGATATACTAGAGCTGATCTTTACAAACATGAGTACAAACTGCTCACCACTGGGAGTATATCCCTCATTGTTGCAATCAAACCATATACTAATCACACTGGAGTTCTGGATCCCCCACATATGCAAACCTCCAACACATCGATGTGTGTGTGTGTGGGAAATGTCCCTATTAGCAACTGTGACAGTATCGTACAGGATGCAGATCCCCCTTTTGAAACACTGATGATGTCAGGACTGTATAACTATATTACCTGTAGTAAAGTCCTCCAGTAATTTGCATAGCGCTCTGCTAATGCGTCTTTCTTCAGTGTCATAACGTAGTTAGGTAGGGGTTTGAATCCTGCAAAGGGAATGAATGTGTGTTAGTATGAGTGTGGTTTATGTGTGTGCACTATGCTGGGAGGGTTAACTGCCTTTTGCCAACTGGGAGAACACACTACAGGGTGCACATCCCTCCTCCTACACACAGATGATGTCAGCACCCTCTAAGTACAGCATTAGTAAAGATTTCTCCAACTACTGCAAATAGCACACTCTGCTAATGTGTCTGTTTCTACTGTCATTGCACAGTTAGGTATGGGTTTGAATCTTGCAAATGGAAAGTATGTGTTTTACTGTTGGTGGGGTTAGTGTGTGTGCACAATGATGGGGTGGGATGTGGCTTTTGCCACATGGGGCTATGCACTGCAGGGTGGTCATTACCCTTAACAAGCAGTGATGTTGATAGCACCCTATACAAACAAAACTACAAAACAGAAGGTGGTGGTACTGATAACACATGTAAGGTAACACTTCTTCAAGTAATGTCCTGTCCACAAACGGAGTAGGATAATCAAACAATTCTTTTATTCTATACAGACAACATGACAACAGACAACTAACTGCCAGTACTCAGTATAGTGTTACATGCTACTGTAACACGCACATCTACCCGTACATCCCTAGATAGTGTTCTGCAGCCTGACTGTGCCAAGTGTGTGGGCGTGCGATGTGTCTGTGTGTGCATTTCCGTATGGAAAACATGTTTGATGTGGCAATCAGGGTACTACAGTACCTGATGCACATTACATCTTTCAACTGATGAGGTTGCCTGCACCCTGTGAGTACAGGTAGAGAAGGGGATGCCAGTAGTAAACAACATAGTGCACTTCTCAAATGTGTACCTGTCATGTATCAACAGCTACTCATGTAGGGTGATAAATAATGGGAATGGCAGGTGAGCGTGTGCATGTGTGTGGGTAGCAGGGTGTGTATGAATGCATGTGTGACAGAACAGATACATGTAGCTGAATCTACATAACAGCACAAAATGCGCATTGCCATAGTCAATGTTAGCATGTGATGGTGTGCAGCTGGTACACTTTGTTAAGTAGTATGGGTGCAGATAACAATTGAGGACATTCATACAGTTACTGCAGCAGGACTGCTGGGATATACACACAATTATACTGCAACAGTCAACAGTTACCAACATGTTACTACTTATACACATCTATGTAGTCACCCTGTGCATCAGCAACGTGTTTACCTTTACCTGCACCGATGTTGTAGTATGCAGGAGGTGGCACAGTGTCATCATATGCACAGGGTGTGGGTTAGGTATGCCCAAGCCGCCACTGGTAACACCAATTGACATGTGTGTGTATGTGTGTTTCTGAGGGGCAGCAGTACAGGGTGGACCGTTGTTGGTGCAGTGTGTGTGTGTATGTGTTTGCCCTAGGTGTTAGGTTTCTGCATGTGTGTAAGCACGCACACAGTCCCACATAATGGCTGCCATGTACAGGGTTTTGTGGACAGCCACAGACTGCACCTGTCAGGTCATCCAGATCAGTGTCTGTGGGCACGGACACGGTACCTGAGCCTGGCACGGGTGCTACGGGCCCTATCCGGTACTAACCCAGACTGGGTACTGACATCGAAAGCAGGGGTGTGTTGACTGGACACAGTTCCGTGTTGAGACTGTCCAGAGCCACGTGCACGTGGTCTCCTGGGGCGTCTGGATGACAGCACAGACCCAGCATTGCTGGGGCTGGTGCTGGCACTGAGGCGCCGACTGGGCCTGTTGTCGCTGGCCACTGCCAGCTGGTGCTCTTGCTGGCATACGGCCACCGCGTCGGCAAACGCACACCATCGCCCTGGCCCATGGACATCTGGTTGTGGAGCAGCTGTTCTATGCCCCACAACGCCTGTCAGCGACATCTGTGAAGTTACGGATAGCATTCGCAACATCACGCATGCCGTCTGTCATGGCTGTGTGACATGCTCTCAGCTCCCTCAGACCCTGTCTGGTGTACCTTTCCATATGTGCCTGTGCCTGCATGACAGTTCTAAACATAGTGGAGGTTGACATACCTCCTTGGGCACGTCGGCCAGAGGCAGTACGGCCACGGATGCCCCCACGAGAACCCATGGGCGACTGTCTGCATGGTACCATTGGAGGCCCCTGCTCATGGCTGCCTTGTGGGGATGCATGTACCACAGGTACCACATTACCCTGATCTATGCCCACTGCTGACTGTCCATCACCTAGGGACAATGGTGACAAAGGATGTAACGGCAGGATGACTGTGCGCATTGGCGGGGTTGAAAGCTGTGTACTGTCAATTGGCTGACCAATGGCGGACCCAGACACACCTTCCTGCACCATTACAGACATTTCATCATCATCAGTACCTGGGGCACAAGATTCAGGTTCCCTGCTGCAGGTCACCAGAGCAGCACCAGAACCTACGGGAGGAAAACATGGAACACAGATTACAGTCTCAATACATATTTGACAGAGATGCACTTCAATACTAATGCACACATTCAGAAATGGACACATGCACTCATGGACACTAACACACATGCACACTTGGGCACAGGCACACTTGCACACATGCACACCCCACAGTAAACACACACATCAGTACCGTGTTACACTACTCAATTTACTACCTGTCAATTACAGTTATTGTGAACACAGTCACCAGCATGTCTACTACAGAGTTACACTACTCTTCCTAGTTTTATAAATTGTTTTACGGATAATGTTAAATAGACTCACCAGCATGTATGGCCTGCCTCATTGCTAGATGGGTGGGACCTGGAAGTGTGAAGAGAGTAATGTCAGTGGGCACATGTGTGCCATTCGTTTTGCACATGATACAGTACAGTAGTACACTAGTTCCCTTATACACATCAGCTGCACATCATGTCTGTATATATATCATGATGACAGATACATACCACATGCACACCTTATGCGTGCATGAAGTAACAGCGTACAGAACAGTCATATGTACATACCAGGAGTTTACTCTAATCTCACCCTTACCTCTCTTCAAACGTCAACTCAAACTGTACTTCCAAAACCACTGTCTTTGTTCTTCTTGGAGTCCAGGCTAACGTCCCTCTCCCTACCCTCTCTTCACCTTTAACCCCTCATTGTGCATAGAAACTAGCTTCTACCCTGTTTCTTTCACCTTGATGTCCTTCTATGCTCTGACCTACTTCTCCCATCCCTCTCCCATCCCTCCCACCTCCTCTTGACTGTCTTCCTTCTTTTCCTCACTTCCCTTCTTGACTCCTGCCTCTTCCATATCATTGTATCTGTCAATCTGTCATACTCCTTCTACTTCTCTACCCTTCTGAGCCCTAACTATTATGTATATGGCTTTTGCCTTATTGCATAACCATTATGCTTTAGGTAGGATTGCTTTGAAACCAACGGTACATTGTGTATGACTCTAAACTGTTTAACTTCCTTACATGTATGTTGATTTAATTAACAGGCTGGTGTACAATTCTATTATGTTGGCTGTCTGTATTAACAACTTGTCTGTCTGCCTTTATTACGTTATGTGTGGAGCTTTTCTCCACAGGCCTCTACTGAAAATGAACTTATATCCAGCTAGACTATCTGGGTCAACAAATGTAAAAGTAATAACAATAAATGAATATGGCATCTTACCTGCACGCTCGCTGTCTTGCTGCTGTGTGGATCCAACCTCCATCAGGATACATGATTGTTGCTGTTGTTCTGGGGCTGGATCCACAACACTTAGCAGTAGCCCCTCCTGTCTGGTGAGGGGGGGATGTGTGGCCACCCCACCTGTGGCAACCTGTTGCCTGCGGATATCTGCAGCACGCTGGCGGACATTTCTTATCAAATCACTGCAGTGATGTCTCACCTGCTCATATGTCCTATCATGCATGCCAACATCATTTATCCTGCTAACGAGGTTTTGCCACAGTGCAGACCTCTCCTGCTGATTCTGGGTGGTGCGTGAGAACAGGATGGCATAGTCACGCACCAGGCTCTGGTGGATCACGTCATCCTCTGCAGCAGAGTAGGCAGGATTCCTTTTTGGTGCCATGTCTATCTGGAAAGGTACACAAACAGGTTATCAGCATAGTATCTCAACAATACATGGTACACATTCTATACAGGGAGTGTTAACTTCTACTTATTACTGCTTGGTTAAAACTTGATTACAGTGTAGCTATCATTCTATGTCATTTGTACTAAGTACTTGGCCTTCAGACCGGTTGTTTTACATTAGGGAGGTTGGTGGCAAGCACTGTGGTGGCAGGACACATATCTTTCATCCATTGAAGTTGGGAACTGCTGATTGTGGGCCCAGTGTACAAGTGTATTACTTCTGGTATGGGCAGTTGGCCTTCAGGCCAGTTATTTAACATTAACGAGGTTTGTGGTCTGCACTCGTGTGTGACAATAGGCTGTACTCTGCCATTCATAGCTGGGGACATCTGGTTTCAGGTTTATAGTGCCTGCATATCTGAGCTGTATCTTACTGACATTGCTACACCTTGTTTGTTGTAGCAAACACTACATCCAGGCCTCCTGGATCTACCTTTGTTTATATGCTTGTTATCTGTTAGCTTGTTATTTCACTGGTATGCTACTTCCACATAGTACACATCTTCTCAACACATCTGTGACTCACTACTGATATCTGCATTGCTTACTGTACGTACTTCCATGTTACACATGACAGCAAGTGACTGCTTGTCATTGTTGCATTTACTTAATGGTGACACATTGCACTTAGGTTACCTGGCATTTGCTCACTGACACTTTTATATCAGTCAGCAGTTGTAGGTAATGTCAGTACACCCTCACTCCCCACTGGACCTTGTTTTCAATCATTAGTGATTACAGAGTTCACAATAGTATTCTAGCATGTCCAGAGGTCAGTTGTCAGTTCCCTCCCAGTCCAGCTGGTGAGTGTGGTACTCCAGAGACAATGTTAGAACAGATGCATGTACACAGACAACCCCTCCTCCTAACAACAAATTCAAACTCATGTGAGTGATGCAACCATATACCAGACTGGAGGCTAGGCTCTGTCTACTCAATACTGCCATAACCAGTCAGGTGGCAAGGGATCACTCACTACACTTCCAGTCTCACGTAGACCTACCACAACAGCGGACCTAACACATGATCACACATGATCATACTTGTAGGCTCAGACCACAGCTCTGCCTATGCAGCAGAGACCTCCTAAGCAGACATCCAGGCAACCACTACCACATAAACGAACATGTGCAACACATATCACACAAAGCCAATGTGCTGAACACTCACAGCCATTAACAGTTAACAACACACCTCATACACCTGTACTAGGTGCCTCTATCATCAGGCACACTCACATCACGTTCACCAGGCTTAACGAGGTGAGGGTCACGGTGTGCAGCCTGTCAGGCACTATGACCTGCCACATAACACAAACACTCAGGTAACCCCAAGGCAGGTACAGGTATGACTCAGTCAATGTCCATGCTGCTGTGAATGGCCTGACACATTCCTCCCTGGACTACATGACATGAGACATTACAGAGCTCTCTGAGCACGTAGCCCGAGACAGTTTGACCCTGACCTTGAGTAGCATCCTACCCTCACCTAGAACGATGACACAATATCAAGGCACGATGATCCCTTCCAACAATTGACTGACATACTGGTGTCATTCACAGGTGTGCCAATGCCTGCCATCTTGGGGTGGTATGCTTTGCTAGGGACAGCTTGCACCTGTCACCACAGTCCTATTGACATTTGGCGGAGCCTCCTGCTACACCCATAGTGCCTGTATTAGGCAAGGCTCATAAGGCAAACCCACATCCATTTGTATCACAAAGGATGAGGAAGTAAGAGTGATGCTACTCAACACTGGACGTTTAGACCCAAGGATGCACGCACTCAAAACCCTACCTAGCATTCTGGACATCAATATCTGTGCAGTAACATGAACCTGTTTCAGGTTTCACAGGAGCACACCAGTACTACCACGTTATAGCTGTTACCATTCTTGTCGGCCCCAACACTTGAACAAGGGAGGGGGAGTATCAGTATTCAATGCAGATTCCCACGCCTCCACATTGGTGGCACAGTACAACATAGGTGTTAGGCCATGGAGTACAGAAGACGTAGTTGGGGACCTGGGGAAGAAACATGGTAGCGGTCTGTCATTTGTCTACCACATGGCCAACGTGGATTGACAGACATGTTATATAGCCCAGCTAATCATGAGTGATTCACATGTACGGCAGGGGAGGTCATTGTGCCTCTTTACTCATCCATCATCAGGCCTATAATTGCGTACAATGCACCTTTTGGGATGTACCTAACCAGACACCTACATCAACTGGTACAGGACAACAGTACATCATCAAGGGGATGCAATGGCTCACACAGATGTCATATGCTGCCCAGGTAAAGTGAATCCAGCTGGACTCAGTGGCATACTGCCTGTTCAGAGGCAATCTGTGCGTGCCATATACAGCCATGTCCTACCTAGCAGTAATGAGCGTGATGCACCTCAGGCAATCAGAGTCCCATACAGCCACATGCTCAGGAGAGCTGGACCTCAGCACTGACATACATGGACATGCTGGAGGGGCATATTCCTAACCGAGAGGCTCCCTTCACTCTGTAATGAGCTCACACTACTGGTTAGGCAGAGTCCCTCATTGACTCTCTTCCATAGGAATCTGGATGAGTGGATGGAGATCATAGTTGTACCCCAGGTATCACTTCTATGTCACTGTTAGACAGAGGCACAGTATACTAAAGTCGGACAAGGGCATAGCAGCATAACTTGTAATTGGGTGGCAAAGACAAACACATTCTACTAGGCTTACCAATGCCCTAGGGCAAATAGCCTAGTATGAACCTATGAACTGTTCATTCTCAACTGTTCGAGCTCATTACAGAGTGAAGGGAGCCTCTCGGTTAGGAATATGCCCCTCCAGCATGTCCATGTATGTTCTATTCAGTCGCCAGCTTGCTCAGAGGTGACCTTTGCCTAACATACAAGGCCATGTCAAACCCAGATTTGATGAATATGCTTCACCTCAAAAATCTAGATCCATCAGAGCCACAAGGCGGGAGACTTAAACCTCAACACGGCTTTTAAGAGGACGTGCTGGGGGGATAGATTCATCACCCAAAGACTCCTATGCTGTGGAACAAAATCCCGGTATATGTGAGGCAGAGCACCTTGCTGGCCTTGTTCAAGAGAAATCTTGACCAATGGATGGGAGATCGCAGATATACCCCAGGGATTACCTCAGTGTCACTGCTCGACAGAGGCACAGCAAAATAATGGGTATAGTTCCCCATACTAAAGGGGTGGCGTAAGCCACAAAGCGATGGGCTAGGCTTGTAAATGCCCTCGGGCAGATAGCCTAGTATGAACCTATGAACATGTGTGTACTGCTATAGTACTTCTGCCATATGTTGCATGTGTGTGTGTTGTGGGGATGCACAGGTAATGGCCAGATACTTCTGCACAGGTGACACGTCTGACACATTCTGGGTGTTCATCCATACATACTGGATGTGTGCTGCCATCCAACCCTGTGATGTGGACACACATTACTCAGCCTGGATATACATATCCGAACAACACCACAAGCACAGTACACTACCTTGCTATGTATGCATGTAATTACACAGTTATTCAGTAGTTATGACAGTGATGCTATCCATGCAGCCCACTGGGCCAGTGGAAGCCACAACACACACCGCCAGCACCTTTGCATATGCTTACCACAGACATCCCACATACTGCATGTACTGTGCACACAGATATCTAACCCAGAACAACTGCACACCACTTATTAATCCTGTCCAGTGGACTACAGATACAGGCATATTGTATAACAATAGTAGGAGGCTACTGCAGCACAGGGCAGATTCACATGACGGAAGGCATCTGTTGTCTGCAGTGTTAAGATGCTTCACATTCACCAAATGCACAGATATTGGCAACATTGTTGCAGACAGTTTAGGTGCAGGTACCCCCCATTGTCCTACACACGTGTTATTAGTTATCCCAGATGACTGTAACCTCCCTATCCTCTCACATGTCCAGGTGAGAGCCACCCTCATCATTGCAGAACACATATCATCACTGTTGGTATCCCTGGATGTGTGCTACATTCACCCCTGGAGGACATAGCACCACATGACAGACTGATATTAATCCCTGGCCATACTACAGGATATGTACCTGAACAGTGCCATACATACACAGTGGTCCCACACCAATGAGGAGGAACCTCTACTGACCCTGGGAACTACTGCATCATATGCACAACTGGCCTTGTGTTCTAAGCTATGGAAGTGTTAGTTATGGCCCACATGTACAACAATATTACATATGTTTATATTTCATGACTATGTACACACAACCTATCTCATGGACATACCTATAGATAGTGAACTATGATACATTTGGAGGTGTCACAGTATACACAGGATTAACCTGCTACTTTGCATTACCTGTGTTTGTGGCAGCTGTTGCTGTGCCAGTGGTGCTGCTTGCTGCTTGCTCCTTGCTGCTTGCTGCTGCTTTTGCTGCTGGCAGTCCTAATATTTGTTTGGTTGTGTTCTCTGTCTCTCTCTCTCTCTTTCTCCGTAGTGTTTGTGCAATGAATGTATTGCGTGAGTGTAGTGTGGGTACTCAATGCTTTTGTAGGTATCTGCATAGGTCCATCTGATGGCTTCTGCACCAATTGTAAGGCAGCATTTGCTAATTGCATGCAGCTGGGTGTGTACTGATTGCATGTCTCACTGTGATTTCAGGACACTGCTATAAAAGGGTATGTGAGATAGGCGTTGCCCTTTCAGATTGTAGGGCGTGGACCATGCTGGTATGCTGTTGACAGTGTTTTGTGAGTGTGAAGGTTAGTACATCTCCCATGCTTCATGCTGTGTTGTAGATTCAGGTTGCTGCATTTATCTTGCCTGTTCCCTGTAGTGAGTGTGTATGCATACTGACACCTACAACTATATGTCATATGTATTGCTATATAAATATATATATATCTGTGTACATATCCGTACTTTCATATATGTACATTAGCTGACATTATTGGGTACAAGCTAACAATTAGCAGGGCTGTTTCTGTTAACACTACACTAGTATGGGAATCCAGTAATTGGGACTATAAAAGTCTGCATGACATGCTTTGGGTAGTAGACATACTATATTGCCTTTATCTTCATTCCTACTATTACATGTTCCACTTATTTAGCACTATATTCCTGTATGAGAGTCATGGCTTAGTGGTAGGTCATACAGACTAGTGTTACAATGGTCTTGTGGTAGGGCCTACTAGTATGCTCATATTCTGCTTTTGAGTTGAGTATAGGGCCTATCAATCAAAGTGCTGGAGGCACCTTTAAGCAGTTAAAGGGGTTAGTAGGTCTCACAGGAGCCAGGCTGTGTTGCAGATTCTGGTTGCTGCATATATCTTCACTGTGTTTCCTGTAGTGAGTGTGTATGGCTACTGAGACCTACAACTATATTTTATATGTATTAATATATATTTATATATATGTATGTGTAGATATACATACCTTCACATATGTACATTACCTTACGTTACTATGTACAAGCTAACAGGTAGCAGGGCTGTTTCTGTTCACACTGAACTAGTATGGGAATCCAGTAATTTGGCCATTAAAACTCTACCTGACATGCTTTGGATAGTACATCTCCTATATTGCCTTTATACTGATTCCTACTATTACATGTTATATTTATTTTAGCACTGTGTTCTTGTGAAGCAGGCATGGCTTAGTGGTAGGTCATACAGACTAATGTTACCAAGGTCCTGGGTTCGAGACTGACAGTGGGAATTTTTTCTTTGCAAACTTTCAAACTGTGTACAGGACCTGTCAATCAAAGTGCTGAGGCCACCTTTAAGCAGTTAGAAGGGTAAGTAGGTCACACAGGGTCAGGCTGTGTTGCAGATTCAGGTTGCTGCAATTATGTTCACTGTTTCCTGTAGTGAGTGTGTATGGCTACTGAGACCTACAACTATATTTCATATGTATTAATATATATTTATATATATGTATGTGTAGATATACATACCTTCACATATGTACATTACCTTACGTTATTATGTACAAGCTAACAGGTAGCAGGGCTGTTTCTGTTCACACTGAACTAGTATGGGAATCCAGTAATTTGGCCATTAAAACTCTACCTGACATGCTTTGGATAGTACATCTCCTATATTGCCTTTATACTGATTCCTACTATTGCATGTTATATTTATTTTAGCACTGTGTTCTTGTAAAGCAGGCATGGCTTAGTGGTAGGTCATACAGACTAATGTTACCAAGGTCCTGGGTTCGAGACTGACAGTGGGAATTTATTTTTCTTAGCAAACTTTCAAACTGAGTACAGGACCTGTCAATCAAAGTGCCATAAAGGCACTTTTAAGCACTAAACCAGGTCTGCACTTGTTTGCGCTGAGCTCACGCATGCGCACTGGCGGTGAGCTCCGCTAACACAAGCGCCAGCTAATTTCTTTGAAAGAAAAAAAAGGGGTGACAGGAAAGTGGTGAAAAGGGGTCACAAAGAGGGTAAGACAGTAGGGAAACAAGCGTGGGATTTGCAGGAGGGATGTAGGTAAGGTCCATAGATGCCCATGTCTTTGGCAGCAACAGCTGTGCATTTCCATGTATTTTGGTGAGACATTGGAAACCTTTCATCCCTGAGAGAGGTGTCAGGACAACATTAATATTTGTTGTAGAGCCAATTGTAATTAACTGTTTCAATGTCAAGCAGACATGTGTGCGACATGGACAGCTATGTATGGGGCATAATTTTTTTGTGGGTACAGAGTGCCCTTTTTTTTTTTTTTTCAGGTGAGAGTGGTATGTCAAGTGAAGGAAGTCGGTATAGCTGGGGAGGTAGGTTGGGTAGGTTAACAGACAAGACAGACAAGACGCATACAGGGGCGGTGTATGACACACGTGGGGGGGTTACACAATTGATGGGGACGGAGGTTGGGATTTCCAAGATGCATGAGCCCACAGATGGCAACAGTGGAACTGATATCCCCACCCATAGGCAGTTGCCACTGTTCCTTCACAGCCCAGGGCCAGGGCTGTGCTGGGGGCTGTGTAGGCGGGGCAACGGCCGGGGCCGTTAGCTGTGCCACACGAGCCTCAAGCTGGTGTAGGGGCCCAAGAACAGTGTCTTGGATCTCCCTTCGCACCACAGACCGGACACCGCGGAGGGTGAGTGGACGAACCCCTCCGGCCACATTTGCAGAGGGGGGACGGGCCCCATCCCCTGCAGCGCTTCCACCCGAAGGTGGCACAGGGCCACCGGAGGGGGGTCCGGCCTGGGCACTATTGCCAGGTGCAGTCACCAGCTGAGGTGGGTCCGCTGGGACCTGCCTTCCCAAGCGTTCTAGGTTTGTGAGTAGTTATGTTAGTTTGGGTTAGTGGCATTGTATTCCATTCAGATTAGTTGTAACAGCATGCATTGTTATTCCCATCAAACAAACACCCAGATATTAACACCATTGAACAAGGGGCATATCAATATCACATGCATTATTTGAACAGAAATACACAGTCAAACAACATGCAGGGTTGATTAATGGCAATAGGCCATCAGATTTGCAGGTATGAACAGGGCACATGCACGAACAGACATGCATATATTTTTGAAACGGACACATGTCCATGATTAATGAAATGTTCACATACCATTATTTAGTGGGTGTTGTTATATGGAATTATAGGGTTGGGCGGAGATAGAAAGTGATGACACATTCATATGTTACACATTGATTTACATTTGTAATAGGTACACAATTAAGTTGAGGCTGATGTTTCAAAATAAATTTTATTTGACTGTCAAGCTACACCTGTTACAAATACATCACTATCCTACTTATTTTGAATTTGATCAGATACATCATCCTGCTACACTTTGATGACAGGACAGGGGACAACTATGGCTGTTTAGTCTGTCAGATAATCATTCATTCTATCTGCAAATTGTTTACTGTGATCACCATATGCAGCATTTGGCCTAGACATTCCAGATTCTGACACACTGAAATCAGTTTGGGATATTAAGTTGTACTTCCCACATGCATTTAGTTCTGTAGAAACACACTGGGGCTAATATATTCAGGGGTTATTACTACTTTATTTATTCATACATGACCCTTTCTATCACTCTCACACATCCTGCAACTTCACAGTTCAGGTAGCTACTTCTAGGCTTTGTTCACATGTTAGACTAGTGGTGATTCAAACACTTTCCAACAGCCTCACTTCTGTCATGATTCAGCATTTCAACAGGGGATATATCTCACATGTGACTACCTCAGATTCTGAAGCTGTACTCTTGAGACTACTGCAGGTTACACTATATTTAATTAATGGTGGGACATCTGTATTACAGCACTGTTTAATTCTATCAATTATATTTCCAGTTACACTTGCATACTGATGAACTTGTTGCAGCCATACCTGCAGACTTTCAAATCTTGCTTGCACATTATATTACTTTTAATCAATACACTGCAGTGTTCTGATACATGCTACAGTATAATATTTATTTACAAGTACTGGGTGGGGTTACTAACCTGCATGGTGGCGCATCCGCACCAGCCTACGGGCATGCATCTCGCGATTCATAGAGTGGACACCTGCAGCTGTAATACGAAAGAAGTAATATTGGACTACACATCTCCATGGTATCAGCTAGTTGAAATCCTTACATACATAAGTAAAATGTGACTTACTCAGTAGTGGGGCGTTGGGCATATCCCGGGCCTCCTGGATCCATTCGGTCAACTGGTCTTGCTTGCGTCGCTTCAGGTCCGCATGGTGGTGACGGACCTGCTCACCAGTGCATGGAAGGCCAGTAGCACTGGTCAGATCACGAGCCAACTGGTCCCATGCCTCTGCCCTATATGCTCCCCATGAGACCTGGCCCTGCATGAGTTGGGCCTCGTGATGATGGACAAGGAGCCAGGCCATGTATCTGGACTCCTCAACGCCCCAACGCTGTGCTTGAAAGCAACATCCCTCACCTACTCCACTCATTCTGACTGCAGCTGTGTTCTACAATCATTTCTGCTGTGTATTCCCGCCTATGGGGCTTATATATGCCGCTTTTCCCGCACATTTCTCTGATTGGCCGTTTTGGAATTGTATCTACTTCACTGAAAATGCTTTCTCATGCTTCATTCTGGATTTTATCCCATATATATGCTATTTCTGCATTTCATGGTATTGCTGTCATGGCTTAGTGGTGAAGTACCTTGACTCTAGTGCATGGTATCCTGGGTTCGACTCTGGCAACTGACTTTTGATTTTCCTGACAGAAATGAGTTGAGGACCTGTCAATCAAACATGCCAAAAGCACTTTTAAGCACTTAAAACCAGGTCTGCGCTCGTTTGCGGAGGTACGCATGCGCACTGGCAGTTAGCTTGTGCGGCGCGCAAACGGTGTGCGCTGGGATAAACCTTAATTGGCTAGTGACACACATGTTCAGCTAAGTACAGCTAGTTGCAAACGGTTTCAGCCTATTAAACCGGTGCTTAGCAACGGGCATGCAGTTTGCAGCTTTTTAAACACTACTCAGCTACGGGCACTCCGTCTCACAGCAGCTTAGCTATCAGTACATTTCTGACTATTTTTATTAGTGTGTTACTTCGGAATATATGCTCCATTTCATTCCATTTTACAAAAGGGAATACATTTACATTTGTACAATACTGTCAGGGGGCTTTTTCATGCTTATTTACAAAAAAAAAAAAGGTTGTTGTGGGGGCTCGAACCCTGCCTGCCTACTCTTAGGCCGGCAACTCTACCGCTAAGCTATTACTTCTTGGCTTACTTTGCATATTTAGTTCTTATATCCTTTTCCACTGACTGCTAACTGTGATTGCGCTAGTAGCACACGAGCGCACACAGTAGCAAACATTTACGGGGTTTAAAAAAAAAAAAAAGGTTTTAATTTAATTTTATAACATCTCTTCACTTTATACACTGATGGTCTATCGGGGCATGTGTTGTGTAGTGTGTTTATTCACATTTCCATGGCCTCTCTCGTGGCTGTTTACTTTCAGCCATTCTAGTCTTCCGGTGGCGTGTCCGCTTGCAGGACTTAGCCTACAGACACGCCCCCTACTCTCTTACACGGACCGTGTAAGAGTTACTAGTGTGATTCAGCATGCCTCATGCACCTCATGCATATGCATGACATGCTGACATCACACAGTTTAACTGCAGCCTCCGTGTAAGAGTTATAACTCTTACACGGAGGCTTCCTGAATCTGGCCCAAGGTTTTTGATGCTAGACTAACATCTGCTAAAAACATAAAATGTTGGATTATAAAGAAAGAACTTCGATATTGAAATTAGGGGCACTTTACAGACCAAAATTGAATGAAAACTGGTAAAAAATGTTGTATATAAAATGTAGTCACTGTCATTTTAAATTAGCACTATACAGGTGGAATATGTGGTCACTTTCTATTTTATTTTGCATTGAGGACGCCTATATGGTGAACCCAGTTTCCTGTTAGTCTTATTATTGAGGCTGTGCATGTGGAATTTTTGTGTTTTGCAATAAATTGATGATAATATACTGATCCTGCTGCTGTTTTTTTTCAGTAGTGTATATTTTTCACTACAGAACTAGTACTGAGGTGCGAGCGAGTGCTGGGGAATTGTAGGTGTGTGTGTGTGTGTGTGTGTGTGTGTGTGTGTGTGTGTGTGTGTGTGTGTGTGTGTGTGCGCACACATATATATATATATATATATATATATATATATGGTTTCCTATGAAACCATCGAATTTACACTACATCGAAAATGAGAAGATCGGGACTGCTATATTGAAATTGCAAACCATCGAAAACGGAAATCGTCGACTTCCAAAGCGTCGAAATGGAATGTCACAGCACTGGTGTATGTTTAACGCGACCGGTAAGTGTGCGACAGTGACGGAGGTAGGAGTGGTCAGGTAAGTGAGTTAGGGTTAGGGTGCAGGTAGGTGAAGTGTGCGTTAGTGTCGGAGCTTGGGCTAGGGGTGGGTAAGTGAGTTAGGGTTAGGGTGCAGGTAGGTGAAGTGTGCGATAGTGTCGGAGCTTGGGCTAGGGGTGGGTAAGTGAGTTAGGGTTAGGGTGCAGGTAGGTGAAGTGTGTGATAGTGTCGGACCTTAGGGTTAGGGTTTGGGTCAGGGCTAGTGTGTATTCTATGTAGTGTAGTGTGTTGTTTACGTTCCGTGTGTCGGTGTTATGGTGTTCGGTGTTTTAAATGTCCGCGATTTCTGTTTACCCTGTTATGTACTTTCGATGGTCTAGTCTCGATGTAGTCATTCTCGATGTAGTGTAACCCGATGGTTTCATAGGGAACCATATATATATATATATATATATATATATATATATATATATATATATATATATATATATATATATATATATATATATATATATATCTATATATTTAGATATATATATAGATATATCAATAGATATATATATCTATATAAATATATCTATATATATAGATATATATATATCTATATAAATATATCTATATATATATATATATTTATATATATATATATATATATATATATATATATACACATATATGTATATGTGTGTGTATATAAATATATATATATATATATGTATACATATATAATATATACAGATATATATATCTAAAAAGTGGACTGACTATGTGGGACTGTAGCATATAAAGTTGTATTGTTTTTTCAGACAAACAAAAAAGCACCTAGTACTGTTTTTTTCATTGGTGGGTTCTAAGCAGTGGCAGATTGGACAACAGTAAGCATAGCTTTGGCGGATCATCAATACTGGCAAATTAAGTGGGCACAATGTCATTTTTTAAATGTTGGGGATTTTAGTGTGTATGTGTGTGCTTATGTGTTGGGAGTGCTGCAACAGTAGATGATTATTAAAGACAGAGACTTACGGACTGTGGGGAATATGTTTCTTTCTTTCAAAACCTAATACTTGGGTACGCATTCCAGAAGTAGATTTTTTAAGACATAGCTTCTTGCCATTTACAGTGGATGGATATTTACATTTAATGGACAATGTATTAGCGTGGGCCTGTGGGGTTCTGAAGGATGCCAAGTCTACCACTGCCAATGTCTTGTAAAGTGACCTGGAAATGGATATTGGGATTTTACTGAGAAAATATAGTAACTGGGCTTAGAAATATAGTTTAATTAAACAAAGAGTACTTTCAATTTACAGGCCATAATTTAATTTATTTCAGGTAGTATACCATTAGACTTAATTAGGGAGAGCTGTCATTCTGGGGAAACAAGCAGCCCTAGTTTCAGTGAAAGCTCTGTGGTTGCTTGCAGGTAGGAAGTTGCAGGATGTTGATGCAATGTGTTTTATTTATTATTTTAATGCATTTGTCATTTCAAAGTATGGGTTTCTTTGATGCAAAAGAAGGCAGGACTGAATGAGCCATATAATGTTTAACTGACAATAATGGGATAGAAAGATTATAAGTGATGTATAATGTTTGCAGCTACAGTTGTTTCAATGGTGTCTGTGATGCATAACTATTTTTGGGCCTGTGTCTCACTTTTATTTTTCTCTTTGTCCAGATTTCTTGCTCTAAGGTTGAGAGGTATGGTTTCATACTAAATCAGAAGTTGTATTTACCTTGGAAGACTTTTCGGCATAATTATGAAAAACAGAACCTTTTTAATATCTCTGCTTATTTCCAATATAAACTGCCATGTAACCTTGCAAATAACCTTCTTATTAAGCTAATTTACTTCTTTTGGAATTGACAGGCATGATTCATCTGTTCGGACATAAGCATAGAGTGCTAATGTGACTTTCATTTCTTGCAGCAGTCGGTGGTTTACATAATCACAATAACTTTTCTGAGTTTCTGGGTGTGTAATCAATTTAACAGTTTTAAAGATGTTTTACAAAAATAAATAAATATATAATAAATAAATAATCCTCTCTACACTTTGAGCTATTGACAAAGTCTGGGAATTTGTTTTTTTCAAAAGCGAAGGTCAGCATTACAGCTCAGTAAGCTGTCAGCCTGTGAGTAACTTCTGCACAAATTAAAATGTCTGAATGTCATATGGCTTTA
>NC_056725.1:1267016602-1267269299 GCF_019279795.1 Protopterus annectens | reverse complement strand
TTTAAAACTTACTGGTGTTCAGTGTGATATCTATTCTTATGAGTGGATTATGTAGCCACATAGCATAGATTAGCAGTGCATGTTTCCAACATACTGTTGAGGCTGATCTTTACTTTTTGAGTTGTTTAGCGACTCTTTAGTAACCAGATCTTATATTTCATTCTGCTTGGAGCCAGTGTTCTGAATCATGAGACCACACCCCAACGGTGGCCATCAGATTATTGTGGACAAATGAGCAGATCAAAGGGATGATTGCCCTATCAACTATCACATATTGTTTGCAGTGTTAGCTTATTTTAATTTGGCTTATTTACCCTGCAAAGCTATTCTGTTATCAAAGGTGAGTGTACCCTTGCAGCAGAAGATGAGACTGCAGATGTGTAAATTGCACAGTGGTTATTTTATTTTTTAGCTTGGAAATGAAAACAAAACCCTTCCCCAGAAGATCTTGAAATACATTTGCATTTCAAAAGACTTGCTCTAAAGAAGAAACACCTGGTGCACTAGGCATTTGAGAGAATGAAACCGGTTGAGGAGCAGAGGGAAGAGAAAAGCAGTGCCAGAATAAGAGGGAGATTCTACCCTTTGCTAAATGCATGGGAGTTCTGGGGATGGAGAAACTCAAACCCTAGTTGCCAAGTTCAGAACCAAATTTCTTTCACCATATAAAGAGGGAGAAGACGTTTCTAGTTTTATCTGTGAATCTGAAATGATATGTAATCATCACCAAAATGAGTGTAGTTGGTGAAGTTTTTTAACTTCTGTGTTTACATGTACAGCAATACATGAATAGCAGATGACTGATGTAGATTGTTTAAATAATGGTGAAGTTAAATGATGCCTGTTGGAATACTTTAAACAACTTTCTGGAGTGTATAAAAAGAAACCGAGACAGAAAAATAGAAATGCAGATGTTAACTTGAATAATTATATCACATAAATAAGGACTTACTTTCATAGGTGGGTGAGTTGATGTTAAAGTACTAAGTTTGAAATGCTAGCAGACCCTTTTAGTGAAGGAGCACACAGTCAGTACTTAGTGGGGAATATAAGAATCTGGTTGCCAGACCAGAAGTTTAACACTGTTAAAGACATGGAAAGGAGGGTGGACGTCTGTCTATCTGTTGGGTCACCAACTGCAAATGAAGGAGATACTAACACTGCACGTGAGATAGGAGGAGGATATCCATTGGATGGCAGCTTAAGTCATCACACTGAGTCCAATAAGCAAAGGGAGCAGCTACCGGTTCTAGTATGTGCCTGGGTATTGGGACCAGATGATGTTCATCGTGCATACAGCTGCAGTCATTACAGATGGGTTATCCTGCCGTCAGGCGGGTCCTCGGTCGGCCGAATTCCAAAGTCTAGGTCCGGCGTCGGTTGTCGTTGCTTCTATCCTGACGTCAGTGTGGCAGGAGTATAAAAGAGGCAGCCGACGCCATTTTCTTCAGTCTTTCTTGCCGCGCAGTGCCTGAAGCAGAAGCAGTTCGCAAGTGCCGGTCGGCCAGCTCCTGTGCTTTACGAAAGCATTTCAGCCGAAGTCTTCTTTAAAGCTAAGTACCCCGTTGGGGAAACTTTTCTTGCCTCTGACCGATGTCAGACAAAGTTAATAATTGCATTTCTTGTGGGAAGCAAATTCCGCATAAGGATTTCCACTCTTTCTGTATACCTTGCTTTGGCCCAGACCACGACGTCTCGGCCTGTCGTTTTTGTGCTAGGTTCAACAAGCGCACTATTAAGCGCCGGGTGGAGTTCGCCCTTCATTACTTTGGCAAAAAATTTAATTACATCATGTCATCGGATACACCGACACCAGTTTTGAGCAAAAAACGCAAAGATAATGACCGACATCCGAGGTCAGTACTGAGAACACGCTTAGGCCGACTACTGATTCTCCGGTTCTCAGCAAGACGCCTACGCAGCCCCTGAATACCGATGAAACTACATTACCGGTGACTTCAGTACCCGAGGTCGCAGGCTCCTCGGTCTCCATTCCTACTGCAGATACTGCACCACTCTTGGCGGGGAAACTCAAAATTTAGTCAGGCCTGCCATTTCTGAAGGCGTCTTCAGGCCTTCCACCTTCTCTATTAAATCCTTCACTAAATCTAAAGCAGCCATGAAAGCTAAAAAAACAGGGTCCTCAGACCTCCTCTCAAGGCCCCATGCCTAAAAAGCAAATGCTTAAAATGGCTGAGGATTTCATTACTGTCATCAGGGGCTCTCAACCCCCCTCTGACAAAAGACCCAGATTGGAGGAAGACTACCCTTCCTCAGACCAGGCTTCTATTACCTCAGAACACTCTGAGAACCAGGATTACGCCTATTCCCCTTTCGAAGACTCTGATGCTGAGGAGTCTATTCCCTCGGTCTCTCCCCCTAAGGACTACTCTTTTGGGGAAACCCTGCATACATTGAGGGAACACTTTCACTGGGAAGGCCAAGATTACTCAGATTCCAAGAAAAGGCTCAGGAAATTTCTCCTGCTCCCCCAGCATAGGCCCCTGGCTATCCCTCCTGTTTTAGATATTTTGGATGATGTGTACACAGAAGCCAGCCTTAATCCAGATTCTTTACCTCCAGCCCCTCTTAAACCAGACAGGTATTACCGGGTTCCTGATTCCCACCAGTTCCTTTATAAAAGCCGTACTGCTGACCCAGAAACTATTTCACAGGGTCCCAAGGGAATAAAGGCCTCTACTGCTAAAAATCCTTTACCTTCTGAGAGAGATTCCAGAACATTAGAAAGGTGGGGGAAAGAAGTGTATACTTCTGCCACTTTAACCATGAGGGCATTAAACTGCCAATTCCATATGTTAAAGTACCAACAGTTTTTGATATCTCAGTTGAAAAGCAAAATGACACAAACAGAACAACCAGATTTGAAAGAGTTGCAGGATTTGTTGCATGGTGCAGAGCAAGTGGGTAAACATACCTTGCAGTGTGGTTTTGATGCTTTAGAGGCCTCATGTAGAGCTGCTGTCACGGGGTCTTTTATACGTAGACATGCTTGGCTCAAAGAGCAAACCTTACCAGATTATGTCAAAGCAAAGTTATTAGATGCACCACTTCAAAAAGATGTATTGTTTGGTGTTAAAGCTGAGGAGGTACTAAAGAAAATGGAGGAAAAAGTGAAATCAATGCAAACATTGAAAGATTTCCTACAGGTACAACCTCCACGCTTCAACAGAAACTGGCCTTCAAAAAATTGGTCCTTTCCAGCCACGGACAGACCTCAAAGGGGCAGATACAGATGCTCAAGGGGTAGAGGACAACCTCAAGGATCTTACAGAGCAAGACAATGGCAAGCACCAACCCCAAGAGGTGGAGAAGATAGATCACAGTCATTTAGAAAACAGACACAATGACTTCCTCCTATTCCTGCCAAGCAAAGCTTTAATGGCAGCACCTTTGGGCGGAAAACTGGCATTATTTTCAAAAAATTGGCATATTGTCACAAAAGAAAAATGGATTCTGGACATTATAGACAGAGGCTACAGGTTTCACTTTCATACCCTTCCAAAAATGAGAGGCATGCCAAACCTGCCACAAAATCAAAGGGCAGAGGCACAAAGACAAATTTCCACTCTCATGGACATGAAAGCGATTCAAGAGGTACCTACAAAAGAACAAGGTCAAGCTTTTTATTCCAGACTATTCCTGATACCAAGGAAAGACAAAGATTGGAGACCTATCTTAGACCTATCCATCCTAAACACATATCTACAGGTGCCAAAATTCAAGATGCTCACATTACAGCAGCTTCTTCCCATGCTGGGCAAGGAGTCTTGGCTGGTAACATTGGACCTCAAGGAGGCATACCTGCATGTCCCCATCAGACAAGATTGCAGAAGATACCTCAGATTTCTTGCAGGTTCAACCCATTACCAGTTCTCTGCATTGCCCTTTGGCTTATCTACTGCGCCCAGAGTGTTTACAAAATGCCTGGCATCAGTAATTGCCTTCTGCAGACTACAAGGAATACAAATCTACCCATATCTGGACGACTGCCTGATCCAAGCGGACAGCAAGGACATTCTATTGCAGCATCTGGCGTTTGTAATAAAGCTGTTAAACTTCCTGGGATACACAGTGAACAAAAAGAAATCAAAACTAATACCTTCTCAACAGATAATTTTCCTGGGTGCCAGCTTAAATACAACCACCCAGATGGCCTACCTCATGCCAGACAAACAAGGGCAACTTTCTCAATACTTCAGCAAAATGGCAACTTTCACCAGGCTAACTGCAAGTAAAGTCCTGCAGGCTCTGGGACTCATGGCATCTTGCATCCTACTAATCCCATGTGCAAAGCTGCATATGAGGAAACTACAATGGTACCTAAAAAACTTATGGTCTCAACACAGCCGCAGTTTCAAAACAATTATACCACTCATTCCATGCCTTCAAAAGGAATTTTTGTGGTGGGCTCAAGCATGCCAAAGAAACACAGGTCTCCCTTTCTGTGTACCTCAAGCAATTCAAATCATCACAACAGACGCCTCAGACTACACCTGGGGAGCACACATGGCAGATCAGTGCATTCAGGGAAAATGGTCCCAAAAAGAGAAGCACCTACACATCAACCAAAAGGAGATGTTAGCCGTGCACAATGCTCTTATGACTTTCAAAGACCTACTGCATCCAGGCCAGTTATTGATAAGGACAGACAACACCACAGTCATGTGGTACATAAACAGGGGGGGAACTCATTCATACCCCCTGTGCAGGCAAGCCATGACCCTATGGAACACAGCACTGGAATTGCAAATTCAACTACAGGCACAATTCCTGCCAGGGAAAGAAAACACACTGGCAGACAACCTAAGCAGAAATATGACAGATCCACACGAATGGAAGTTGCATCCTCAAGTTTTCTCAAAGATAACTCAAGCATGGGGACAGTCAGACATAGATCTATTTGCTACCCACAGAAATTACCAGTTGAAAAAATTTTGTTCAAGGACCTATCATCCACAGGCCTGGAAAGTGGACGCACTCTCTTTCAATTGGACAACACTGACAGTCTATGACTTCCCTCCTCTTCCTATGCTGACCAAAGTTCTATTAAAAGCCAGAGCAGAGAGGCCACAAATGATTCTCATTGCTCCAGACTGGCCAAGACAACACTGGTATCCGCTCCTAAAGAGCCTGACACACTCCCCACCATGGATCCTACCTCTAGACCCTCTTCTGTTGTCCCAGCACAACTACAAAACCCTTCACAGCCAGCTCAAAACCCTAAATCTAGCTGCATGGAGAATACCTTAATTTCCCAACAGTCTCTCCTCTCCAAGGAGGTGCAGGATGTCATCTTGGAGGCCAGAAGACCTTCTACTAAAAAAACCTACTCCGCCAAATGGAAATGATTTTATTCCTGGAATCAAGAAAAGGGCCAGGATCCTTGGGTAATAAATATACCTCAAATTTTACAGTACCTAGCTGAGATGTTAAACAGTGGCCTTTCCTTCTCCTCCATCAAGATCCATGCTTCAGCCATTTCTGCACAATACAACACAGATCCTCCTTTATTCTCTCATCCTCTCTTAAGGCAGTTCCTCAGAGGTGCAAAAAATTTAAAGCCCCCAAGGAAACCACCAGTTCCAGCTTGGGACCTCAACTTCGTATTGGAAAAGCTGACCCTGCCCCCCCTTTGAGCCAGCATCTTCAACAGAGCTACAATACTTGTCATGGAAAACAGCTTTCCTTCTGGCTATCACCTCAGCATGCAGGGTTTCGGAACTACAGGCTCTCATGGCTGTGCAACCATTCATCATTTTTCATCAGGACAGAGTTTCCTTACGAACCAACCCTTCCTTCATGCCAAAGGTAGTATCCAGTGTAGCTTTGAATCAGACTATCCACTTACCTACCTTTTATCCAAATCCACAGAACAAAGGGGAGAGACTACTACATTCCTTGGACATTCACAGACAACTTTGTTATTATTTGGACAGAACACAGCCATTCAGGAAATCTGAGCAACTCTTTCTGTCCTATGCTACAGGTGCCCAAGGAAAGGCGATTTCCAAACAGACAATTTCAAAATGGATAGCCCACTGCATACGCTTTTGTTATTCATTTCATGGAAAATCTGTGCCTGCATACATCAGATCCCACTCCACCAGGGCCACAGCTACCTCTGCAGCTTTCCTCAGGGGGGTCCCTACCAAGGACATTTTGGAAGCAGCTACTTGGAGTTCAGTGCACACTTTCTCCAAGCACTACCACCTTCCACTATACTCAAAATCTAGAGCAGGCTTTGCCACAGCAGTCTTGCAGGGCATTCTCGCTCCTCCTAGGTCCACTTAGTGCCTTCCACCCTTACTTAGCCTTGGGATTCTTCCCATCTGTAATGACTGCAGCTGTATGCACGATGAACATAGTACAGTTTTGTACCTACCATAAATGTAGATGTTCGAGTGCTCATACAGCTGCAGTCCAGGTTACCCCCCCTCCGTCCCCTCTTAGAACAGGCCTTATGACAAACACCTTTATCATACAACCTATTTGGGGTATTCTTTTATGGTGTATTTGCTTGCAACTACTGTTTTTTGTTTTATCTATATTGCATGTTTGCATAACATTATGTTTTGCCTTCCTTCTGGGGGCACCTGACATCTGGGGCAAGAAAAACTGAAGAAAATGGCGTCTGCTGCCTCTTTTATACCCCTGCCGCACTGACGTCAGGGAAGAAGCGACAACAACCGACGCCGGACCTAGACTTTGGAATTTGGCCGACCGAGGACCCGCCTGACAGCAGGATAACCCATCTGTAATGACTGCAGCTGTATGAGCACTCGAACATCTACATTTATGGTAGGTACAAAACTGTACTTTTCCATTCTAGCAAAACAGGGTACATAGGGTATGGCTATACATCCAGTGTGACAAGCTGCGAAACTAAAGTCCCAGAAAGTAGCATACAAAGCAGCTTTTAAAGGGGTTGGGTTGTCTGTAGACAGGCATTTTTCCAGATTGCCACAAGGGTCTGTACCCTATCCTGGTGGATGGAAGATACAATAGCTAAGAGGTATACAGCATCAAATACAATCATTGCTAAGCCTGCAGTAGTTTAAAAGGAGTAGCACTTGCCTAGATAGTTCCCTCCATTTTATGGCCTTGAGAGGGGCACCTTGCTTAGGTAATGTTGGTCATTATTTACTTGGATTGGTAAGGAGTGCAAGAGAACAAAGCAGATGGCAGTAAACTGTTGGGGATGCAGTACCTTATGTGCATCTGGTCACATACGGCCAGCCATGAAGGAATGTATGTGGGCAAGATAGTGGGGGAAGACCAAATGCCAACACCTTCAAGGTGAGGCTGATTATGTAGCTATTTCAGAGTGAAGACAGTTGGTAGCAAAGACCTGTGCCACTGCAGCCAAATAGTACTTAGCTTCCCTTCAAAGGGGTAATTTAAGAAGGGAGTTAGTTGGAAGTAGCAATACTGAATTTGAGGCACCACTGTCAAAAGATATCAGACTTTGGTAAAGGATCTAGGAGAGTCGCAAAGAAAGAGTTGAGAGAGGTTTAGTTGTCAGACTCTCCCTTTCATAACTTCAGAGAGGTAGCCAATGGTAGTAGAATAGCAATCTGGGAAGCTATACCCCAAACCTTCATTGGTGGGCATTTAGTGTAAAGCTTATTCTTGGGTTGGAATGATGTAAGCCAGTGTTGCCCAAGGGAACAGTGCATATTTACAGCATGCTGCTAAGACCAAGCTTCACTTTTTGAGTTGTTTAGTGATTAATTTGTATGCATAGTTTGTGCAAGTCCTCTCATTGCCAGTGGTGTGAATTCTGAGACCACACTCCATTGCTGGCCATTGGATCATTGTAGGTAGTGGAGTGTATCAGGTCCTGTCCACTGTCACATGTATGCACACAAACACACACACATATTTATATATAAATATATATACAAACATATATACAAAACTTTGTTTACATGGGGTAAGAAATCCACAGCCCTATATTTTAATATATACCAACTCCAAGATCACACAACAGAGCAAAAATATGTTACTGACATATAGTCAGTCACAGAACTTGAAAAACGGATATCAACATGCCATTTTCCTCAAGGTAATGTGATCTTGGACTTGGTATATTTAATTTACGGGGGTGTGGGGGTGCGAAAGAAAATAATTGCAGTCTATTCCTTATCACAATATTACTGTGTAATGATTATCCCCACTTCAATGCAGAGCAGTCTGTGATGTAAATTTCTAATAGAAAGATGTAGTGCTGGAACAAAACAGAGTGATGGATTGATCGAGACATCCGGGAAGCATTTTTTGCTTATATGGGGTTCATAGTTTTAAATTTACGGTCTTACGTGCTTTCAGCTAATTTGTCTCGAAAATGTGAGATTCGTTCATATGGGTTTTTGTTCATTTAAAGAAGACCCATATGTGTGTGTGTGTATGTATAAATATATATATATATATATATATATATATATATATATATATATATATATATATATATATATATATATACGTGTGTGTGTGTGTATGCGTAATGCACTTGATCACATACACAAATGTTAGAATTACATTTTGTAGAAAAAAGTCAAAATCACATTATATACAAAATTTATTTTTGTAGAATCCTAATTTTGTGCAAAAATAGAGCATATACTTTATTCCTGTTGTAAGTTAAATGTACACATTCCCAAAACACACAAAAGATAAAAAATGCAATATAGGCAAATTGCAAAATATGGGCAGCAAACAATATCAAATACCAGGTCATTAAAAAGTTGTACCAGATTCTGATAAGTCATAAGCTTGATAAATTAACTCTGAAACCAGGATCAGTACTGTAATTATTTATGAATCTTTGTTTATAATTATTAGTAATAATTGTTCCACTAAATAGGATTTTAGTTGATTAGCAATCAAAATTTCAAAAAAAAAAATTGATAACGCCGGTAAGAGTGATGTCCATCATATGGATCATTCTGTCATTAGCTTTGGCTGTATGAGTTGTATCCTGCTAAGGATATAACAGCCAGCCTGTTTCCAAAGCTTTCAGGTGACCTTCCACATGCCCGCTCTGTTAGTCAGCTTGAGCTGAGATGACTAAAAAGTCAAAAATGGGTTCCAAGCCTTTTAGAGCTTTTATGCTGCTGAAGAATACTCATCTTGCAGGCTTTTTGGGATTGACAGTCAGATAACTCTGTTCCATTGTTGGGCAGATAAATTCTGTTTAGGGAAATCTTCCACTTTACCTTTTCTGACAGAAATTGTACTTTTTCTTTAAAGTATTGATTCTAAAGCTAGGAAAAGTGTTTGCATTGACTGTAATATGACTTTTAAATGGAAAAAGAACTTTTTACTTCTATGATAAAAAGTTGTTAAAACAAATATTTTTTTTCTTAAGCAGAACAGGATGCCATGTGTTAACCATTTTGTAATGTCTGTTAAATGGCACCAGAACAAAGCAGTTGTTGCAAGTAGAAAAGAATGTCTGATTAACCTGTATGTTAGTTTTCAAATATGCCCTAAAAGGATGCCATGTTTTAGTTAACTTAAGAATCTTTTAACTGTTTACTTTTTCAAAGATTAATCTGCTTTGAACTCGCTTACCCCATCTCATTAAGTTCCTTATAAGCTCACTTACTCTCTTTTTATTCATCTCCTTATGAGCTCACTTTTTTATAGACTCAGACTACAGATGACACTTTAAGCACATGGTAACATGTTTCCATTTAATCTGAAGTAGTTAACTTCATTTGGTCATCAACCTGTGTGTATCAGATCCAACCTGGATACGAGCCGGCAGCTTTCCAACCTAGAGATCTGGGCTCCAAGCTCCTCCCCTTACCCATAATACCCTGTGACCTCCTTCCAATCCTCAGATCTCATTTGCCGCAGCTTGGTCAAGCATGAGTTTTCAAGCTCCTAGCATTTTCAGGTGGTTTGTGAGTGTATTTTTGCTTAAAAATCTCTCTAATAGTTTTAGTGTGTATGGTTAGTTTAGATTAAATCCCTTAGCTTTACTCCCTCGTTCCCTCGTAGTTTAACTCCTAGTAGTTCCCTCTTTTCCCTTAGGTGTTTGTGTGGGGTCTTTGTGTGCCTTTATCTAGGAATTATGGCCGAGGCCTCAAAGGCCATCTTTTCTAAGTGCACTGAGTGTGGCCATATGCTATCCTCAGTGGATGGCCACTCTCAGTGCGTCCTCTGCCTGGGGGTACCTCATCTGACCTCAGGCTGCCAGATTTGTGCAGCCTCTAACCCCCGGGCCCTGAGGGATAGGAGGAATAATCAGATTCTGGCAGGTCTCCTACCTGCGGAATCAACTTCTTCCTCCTCTCCCTCGGTGGCTACAGCCGTGGCTGCGGCTGCTCAGCCTGCTGTCCCCCCTTCCCTGGCTGGGACAACCTCCCATCTCTTCCCAGGGGGAGAGGGAATCTAAAAAAGATAAGAGAGAGAGGAAAGCGAGAGAGAGAGGGCGAAAGAGAGAGAGAAAGAGAGGCACAGAAGCCACAAGTGGCGGGCCGACTCAGACCCCTCCGCCTGCCAAAGTGCTCTCATCTCCCCAGAAAGTCTCCGGGCCTTCCTCCCCTTGGCTCCATTCTCCATGCTTCTCCCTGGAGGAGGAGGCCCGGCCATCTTCAAGGTCATTGCGGTGGCCATCCCGGCAGCCTCTTCAAGGTCAACCCATAGCCTCTCCGAAGCTAATATGGATCGGATGATGCGTCGCTTTCTCCAAACCCAACTGCAGATGGGAGTGTTGCTGCCTCCGCCCCCTCCGGGGTGAAGTTCAGCCCCACGTTTTGCCTTGATAGCTCCTTCTCTGATCCATTATCTGGTTTCTGAGCCTTCGAACGCCGGTGGTTATTGCTACCTCAACGCCAGCCATGCCCGCGAGTTTGTCGGATCCCTTTTTGGATCCGAGCTCTCGGAGCCGATAGCTGTGCGTCGGATCCGAGGGGGCCAATGTGTCTTTGGCTCCGTTTCAGTCGGAGCACACTTCCCTCTCGGGTCCAAGTGCTTCGGCTCCGACGCCACGGTGCCCAGAGAGATTGGTTCACCCTCGGCTTTCGACGTAGTGGAGAGGGTTCTCTCGAGAGGTTCGAGACCCCCTACTCTTTCTTCAGGATCCGCCCCCACTCCCTTGCAGCTGGGCTTGTCTTCCATCGTCCAGTCTCAGGGACAGCCTGCGTTAACACCTCAGCCTGTTCCACTGGCGGAACATGACCCTGTTGGTGAACCCTCCTCAGACAGCCCCACCGAGGAGGTCCCTCACAAACGTAAGTGTAAGAGGAGGCACTTGGACTCCCCTGATTCCCTCACGGAGGACACTGATTTGGAGGAAGGGGAAGGTTCCCCCAGGTCACCCCCGAAGACATCTCCTTTGGAGACATTATGGAAATGGTTCGCCAAAAGGGGGGTGGTCAGCCCAAAAACCTTTCTCGGACGAGTCGGTATTCCTGGAGGCGTTCGAAGCAGGCCCATCTACCTCTTGGGTGTCCCCTCCGGCCAACCCCCTGGTTGACCTCATCACTACCAGGGCGTGGAAGGAACCGGACACTGTAGAGCCAATCCCCAGGAGGCCAGATAGGATTCTTAGTCCCCTCGCGGATAGGACAGCTTGGAGTAAGGGTTCCCCGGTAGATGCCATGGTGGTGGCGGCAGCCACCAAAAAGGAACTTGCTCAGGATAGTTCCTCGGTCCATCCCCCTGATAAGGAGTCTCGGACAATGGATTGTATCGGGAAGTGGATGTTTTCTTCAGCTACCTTTTCCATAAGGGCGCTGAATTATTTGGCCCATGTAATTAGACTTCAGCGGGATCTGGTGAAAGAATACGCTGAGTCTCCCCATGAGTCCATGTCGGCCGAGGACAAACGGACCTTCTCGGCTCGCATGGCCACTCTGAAATCTTTATCAAACACATCTATCTGGCTACTCTCCCATGTGACGGAAGGAGCCTCTAGAGTCAGTGGGTCCAGCATCGCCTTCAGGCATCATGCCTGGCTCCAGCTTTGTGACTTTTTGGAACCTTTCAAGGTGTCCTTCGCGAATGCACCCTTCGGTTCTACCCTGTTCAGGAAGACCGTCCGTGACACATTGGTTCAGAGCGAGAAAGATGGGAAGATGCTGTCTGCCATCGGAATCCGCTTTTCGGCTCCTCAAAGGTCCTTTTCCAGGAACCAGAGAGGACAAAAGAAGATGTGGTTCTGGAAATCTCAGCAGTCAACGTACGCTCCCGACCCTTCGTCCTTCAGAGGCAGAGGGGGACAAGGTGGACTTCGGCCCAGAGGCGGAGAAGGGCCAAAAAAATTTGGGTCTCGGATACCTTTTTCTCACCGATACACGCAGCAGCCCTGAGGGGTTGTCTGACTGCTCCTCTCTGTAGGCAGTCAGGGGGCATTTTTCAAAGCACCTGGCTCAGTGGGAGTCCATCACAGCAGATCGCTGGGTGCTTTGAATAATATCCAGAAGTTACTCAATCCCTTTCATAAACCAACCTCCTCAGTCGAGGCACCTCCCCGATGTACCACCCAGTCAGAGGGAGGCTGCAGCTTTAGAGATAAAAAAACTGCTAGAAAAAAGAGCAATCTAGCATGTCCCCACAGGCCAGTCCAGATTAGGAAATTACTCCAGGTTCTTTTTGGTGCCAAAGATTCTCGACCTTTCAACCATGAACCTCTTCATTGCGAAGGAGAAATTCTGGATGGTCACGCTTCAATCCATAGGACTGGATGTGCTCCATAGACCTCAAAGATGCATACTATCATATTCTCATGAACAGACTATCCAGGAGGTTCCTCCGCTTTCGGCTAGGGGCCAGTCATTACCAGTTCAGGGTCCTGCCCTTCGGTCTCACCACAGCCCCCAGGGTGTTCATCAAGGTCATGGCGGTTGTAGCGGCCCACCTAAGACTTCAGGGAATACAGTTTTTCCTTTACCTAGATACTGGCTCCTTACTGCTCCCACCAGGCATCTACTCTGCTTAGTCAACTACTGCTTCCTACTAATAGCATCCCAACTGGGGATCACCATAAACTTCGAGAAGTCATCCCTTCAACCAGTTCAAATCTTGAAGTTCATAGGGGCCAGAATAGACACGTTTCAGACCAAGGCCTTCTTGACATCAGACAGACTTTGCAGTTTGACCCTACACATTCTAGCCCTCCTTCAGTCACCTGCCCCGTCAGTGGAGTTAGTCTTGCGAGCTTTAGGGTCCATGGCAGCAGCAATCAATCTCACTCCCTTAGCTCGCTTGCACATGAGGGTTCTCCAGTGGACTTTGCAAGTTCAGTGGTCCACCCTTCACCACCCATTGGACTTACCGATTCCTATCAGCAGACTTTGCAGAAATTCCCTCATGTGGTGGCACCAATCTCAAGAGCTTTGGGAAGGACGACCGTTTGTTATGCCGCAACCCCAAGCCACGGTGACCACGGATGCTTCCTGCCTTGGGTGGGGGGACATTACGCGGGCAGAACTGTCCAAGGTACATGGACTCAGACAGAGACCGTTCTGCATATAAATGTACTGGAGATGAGGGCGGTCCTTCTAGTGTTGCAAGCCTTTCATGCCTTTCTCTCTCCAGAGACTATTGCAGTTCAGTCAGACAACATGTCATTGGTCTGGTATATCAACAAACAGGGTCTTACCCTTTTTGCCATAAGGCCATGAAAGTTTGGGATTGGGCAATATCCACCAACCGTTTTCTGTTAGCAACACACATTCCGGGTTGGTCCAACATCCTAGCAGACAAACTGAGTCGAACTATTCTCTCGCCCTACGAGTGGTCTCTGAATCCTTTAGTAGCGAAACAGATCTTCCGCAATTGGGTTCAGCCTTGCTGCGATCTCTTTGCGTCACCTTCCAACGTGAAGTGCAGTGAGTTTTTTGCTCTAATCCCCCCTCCGGGGGAAGCCCCTAGAGATGCTGTAGTCCATGCTTGGCCACCAGGTCTTCTTTATGTTTATCCTCCTCTTCCGTTGATGACAATATTCTTACAGAAAGCTTGTCAGTTGTGGAACAAGATTATCCTCATAGCCCCATTCTGGCCTCGTCAAGCCTCGTTCCCGTGTCTACTGCTCATCTTATAGCTCCTCTCTGGATCTTGGATCCCATCCCGGATCTGATATTACATCCTTCAGGATTGGAACCCCCGAATCTGGTAGATCTCAAGCTCTCAGCTTGACTGATCCAGTTCCATTAGTTGCTAGGACTCTCGGTATCTCGTCCGCAGTTAGATCTATCCTGGTAGCGGCACCTAAGCCTTCTACCAGGGAGGTTTACAATAGTAAATGGAAGCGGTTTTCCATTTGGGCATCTCATAGGAATTTAGACCCATTCACTGCTCCCATCCCAGCAGTGCTCAATTTTTTATCTCATATTTTTCAGCAAGGGGCCAGTTCTTCTACTGTAAAGGTTCAAATGGCTGCCATCTCCCATTTTCACATTGGAGACCATCTCAATCCCCTCGCTTCCACCAAGATTTGTAAGACCTTTCTGAAAGGTACGTTTCTCTTGAGACCTCCTATTAGGAACTTTGCCCCTCCATGGGATCTAACTTTGGTCCTTCAGGCTCTGACTGGACCACCTTTTGAACCTGCAGCTTCTGTTAATTTGAAATTCTTGTCCTGGAAAACTGCCGTTTTGGTAGCTATTACCTCAGCTAGGAGGGTGTTGGAGCTTCAGGCCCTCTGTGTTAAGCCCCCTTATCTTGTATTCCATAAGGACAGGGACTCTCTCAGGCCTAACCTATCTTTTCTACCCAAAGTGGCCTCTGAGGCGAACATCAATCAGTCCATTAATCTCCCAGTTTTTTTCCCTAACTATCAAAACAAAGGGGAGTACAAACTTCATTTTTTACATGTTCATAGACAGTTACGCTTTTATTTACACAGAACAGCTGCCTTCCGCAAGTCTGATCAGCTCTTTGTTTCCTTTTCAAAACCCTTCTTGGGTAAGCCAGTTTCAAAGGTGACTCTGGCCAGATGGATTTCTAATGGTATTCTGCTCGCATACAAACTATCTGGCCTACCAGAGCCTATAGGGGTTCATGCTCATTCCACTCACTCTATGGCTACATCTGCTACATTCTGGTCTAGAGTTCCCTTGGTTGACATTTGTTCTGCAGCTACTTGGGCATCCTCTCATACCTTTATCTCTCACTATAAATTGGATTTAGTGTCCAGAGGAAGGGCGGCTTTTAGCTCTGCAGTGCTCTGGAATATCCTTCCTTGAGGACCTCCCACGTTTTTGGTAGCTGGGGACTCTGTCCCACAGGTTGATGACCAAATGAAGTTAACTACTTCAGATAAAGAAGTTATGTACTCACCATAACGTTCCATCTGAGTAGGTAACTTAATTTGTCAGCAACCGACCCTCCCTCCTTCCCCCTAACCTGGTTCTTTGATTACCTGGACCCTAGGATGGTTTATCAAGTCCTTTGTTAATCTTTAGGTTAGGGTTTTTCAGGTGGTTGTTTTTTGGTTGTGAGGTTATATAGATGGGCAAACGCGATCTGAGGATTGGAAGGAGGTCGCAGGGTGTTATGGGTAACGGGAAGGAGCTTGGAGCTCGGCTCTCTAGCTTGGAAAGCTGCCGGCTCGGATCCAGGTCGGATCCGATACCCACAGGTTACTGACAAATGAAGTTACCTACTCAGATGGAACGTTATGGTGAGTACATAACTTTTTTTTTGGTGTGTTTTAAATGTTTATTCCTACATTGTGTTTTGAGAGCAGAATGCAAGTTTTTATTCAGAATATTTCTGCTTCTTTATTTTGATATAGATTTTTTATGGTTTAGCATTATTTGTGAATTTTCTTTTACTCATTTCTTAATTTTAGGACTCCGCAGTAATCTCCAGTTTGGGTTGGCAAGCCTTTAATTATGTGAGCTTGATTTTTTTAACATTTGCTTTTCAGTGTTTTTCTGGTTTGTTTATTTTTATATATCTAGTTATGGCTCGGTGAGTTATTTTCATTTCTGGAAGTGATTTCTTCAGGTTACATTTTTGGACAATTTGTTTTATATTTTGTTTTATTTATTTGTTTATCGTTTTGTTTTTATTTATTGCTACATAGTGAAGGTGTGCAATTAGGACTTTAGCTCAGTGTTTTGTGGGACATTATTTCCTGTGGAAGTTGTAGCTGTGATCTCAGTTTTCATTCTAGTTTTTTTAACTTAATGTCTTTAATTTTCTGTTCTTTGTTATTTTTCTTGTATTTTCCTTTAAGTTTCTGCAAACGTGTTTTGCGTTATTATTTTGTTTTTTTATGGTTAGTACTTATCTTTACTGTTTTCCTTTTTCTGTGTGGCTCCAAGTCCCACTTGTAGATGGTACTCACTGAGTGTAGATTATTGTTTTATGACTTGTATGACATGCACACAGTTTAGATAAATGTATTTTGTACTGTAGGAAGGTTGTTTTATTTAAGATTGGTGCCTTCGTCCTTTGTTAGAAAATATGTACACAAAAGCATATACATGTATTTTTGAGAGTGAATATTCTGGTACATTGTGAAGTCTCTTAGTATGTCTGACAAAGAATGTATAGCATATGAGTTGTTAGTTACCCTTGACATAAAATCTCTGTATACTGTAGTACCGAATACATAGGGAATGGAAACAGTAAGGGTAGAACTGATTAATTCAAAGCTGTTTTCAAACAATACAGTGGGATTGTTGATGGAAATGCTTGATGTCATTCTGAGTTATAATTTATTTAAACTTAATAATGACATTAATCACCAAATCAATGGAGTAGCAATGGGTGTCGCTATGGCGCCCAGCTGTGCAAATATTTTTATGAATGGCTGGGATTAGGTGAATGTATTGATGGAAAGATTTGCTGAAAAATATTGTAATGTATAAACATTTTATAGATGATGTATTTTTGATATGGAAAGGGGGGTTGCGTCTTTTAATGTGTTTTTAAGTTACATTAATGGAATTAGTTCACATCTACAATGTACAGCAGTTTGTTATTTGTCTAGTATCTTATATTTAGATGTGACAATTTTCAAAGAAAATGGGAAGTTATTTACAAGGTTAAGTAAAAAAATGTACAAAACAATGCATATTTACATTTCAGTAGTAAGCATCCAAGAAAAACAAAAGAAAATATAGCCAAAGAACAACTAATGAGAGCCAACAAATTGACTATGAAAGACAAGAGTGTGTAAATTTATGTAATAAGTTTATTAATAGGGGTTACCCGGTGGCTCTAATGAAGGACAAATTTACTGAAATTTGTAATATAAGGAAGAACAATAGTCCCATTACACCCACATCAAGTAATTTAAATTACAATATTTCAATGCAGAGTTCTAATAGTGTTGATGCTAGGGCTATTAAACATATTAACAACAATTGGAAGATTCTTAAGAGTAGCCCAGAAGTTTATAGAGCAGTGGGAGAACATCCAGTTTTTGTTAAGAAAAAAGGCAAAAGTTTAAAAAAAAAATTTCTGCGCAAATTAAATAGCAGCAAGTCTGTAAGCAGTAATAGAGCGATGTTTAAGTGCTTAGCATGCAATTTATGTGAGTTTTTGTGTGAGGGTGTAAGAGAAATAACTATCAGTAATTATAAAGTATGTATAAGAGGAAGGTACACTTGTAAATCAAAGTATGTTGGTTTATCTGGTTATATGTAGATCATGCAGCTCTTTTTATGTTGGACACACCAGCAGAGAATTGAATAAAAGAATGTATGAGCGTAAGTGTGCAATAGAACTGGGTGATGAAAACAATGCTCTGGGCAAGCATTATAAAATAAATAAGTGTTCTGTGGATTTTAAGTTTTTAGTATTAGATGAAGTTAAAGGGTATGATGCAATGTTCAATGCTGAAGAAGAGCTGGGTTGGCGAGAATATCTGTGGCAAGTCAAATTAAATGCATGTTATCCACTAAATAGTCGTGAAGAATTTGTAGCATATTTGAAAAGGAAAGGTTCTAAGCATTGAGCAAGGCTGGTCATATGATGTTAATCAATTGAATCAATGAGATTTTAAATGAGATTGTAACAATGTATATTCAGTCTGAAGAAGTCTCATTATTGCAGGGAGGAAAGTGCTTACTGAATCCTTTGTGAATAAAGTTTGGTCGTTTTTGCGTCCGTTTTGTATTTATTTTATACCGGCTTTTACCATTTTTTTTTTTTGTTGACAAAGAATTATATTATATTTCAAGTTAAATAGTACACAGAATTGTATGTATCAATCTTGAAATCTGATTTCAGAAACCATTTGAATAGCTGTATGCTTTCAGTTTCAAAATAACTGTCAAACTTTCAAATAAAACTCACTTAAGTGAAGCACCTAAGAACTGAGTACATAATCACAATATTCGAGTTTTCAAAATGTTGTAAGCAAAGAACACATTTACATTGCATCTGATTTATCTCATCTCAGTTTTTATATTTGCTATCACGTTTTTCTACTTTTGAGCATTTTTGTGTGTCATTAATTTTAGTAAAACTGCATTTCAAAAAAAATTGACATTTTCCATAAAGAATTCACACTGAGTTAATAGAATGGTTTACTTAACTTGAGTAGGTTCATAGATGGTTACTAGGCTATTGACCTAAAGGTCTTTATAAGTCCACCCTTGTGTACCCAGTATAATACTAGAAAAACCCAATATAAGGATCATGCCTAAACTCAAGATCTTAGTTAGTAGCAATGACTGCCCATATCTGGTGGGGGTCAAAGGTGAAATCCATAGAAAAAATTTACAGTTTCCCATCCAGTCATCCAGGCTAAGCTTAAACAGGGTCATAGAGGGGCTCTGTTTGATGTGAATTGGTAGCCTATTCCAGAAGAGTGGCAACATCTGAGAGAGATATCTGTCTCTCTAGCAGGTTCTGTTTATGTTGCAGGCCAGGTTAAGGTCCTTGGAGCAGGTGACCCTTGTCCCATTTGACTTGTGGATGTGCAGCATTTCCATTAGGTATGGTTCTGAGATTGATATGTAGGCCAGGCACAAGTCTTCTATAAGTAGTCTCTGTGCTACTGAGTGCAGTGACAGTGTCTTCAGTGTCTTCAGTCTGTCAATGTAATGACGTGCTGGAGACCCTAAATTTTCTCGGTTAGAAATCTTTGAGGTCTATCAAGTTGCTGCAGGTGCCTGGTAAGGTACATACCAAATGGAGCATTGTACTCGGTTATTAGCCTGATGAAGGTAGATTACAGGGGAGTTATGACCTCCTTCACTCTTGAGGCAATGCCTTTGCTATGAGGTGTGTAAAGAATGAAGGACAAATTTACTGAAATGTGTAATATAAGGAAGAACAATAGTCCCATTACACCCACATCAAGTAATTTAAATTACAATATTTCGATGCAGAGTTCTAATAGTGTTGATGCTAGGGCTATTAAACATATTAACAACAATTGGAAGATTCTTAAGAGTAGCCCAGAAGTTTATAGAGCAGTGGGAGAACATCCAGTTTTTGTTAAGAAAAAAGGCAAAAGTTTAAAAAAAAAATTTCTGCGCAAATTAAATAGCAGCAAGTCTGTAAGCAGTAATAGAGCGATGTTTAAGTGCTTAGCATGCAATTTATGTGAGTTTTTGTGTGAGGGTGTAAGAGAAATAACTATCAGTAATTATAAAGTATGTATAAGAGGAAGGTACACTTGTAAATCAAAGTATGTTGGTTTATCTGGTTATATGTAGATCATGCAGCTCTTTTTATGTTGGACACACCAGCAGAGAATTGAATAAAAGAATGTATGAGCGTAAGTGTGCAATAGAACTGGTGATGAAAACAATGCTCTGGGCAAGCATTATAAAATAAATAAGTGTTCTGTGGATTTTAAGTTTTTAGTATTAGATGAAGTTAAAGGGTATGATGCAATGTTCAATGCTGAAGAAGAGCTGGGTTGGCGAGAATATCTGTGGCAAGTCAAATTAAATGCATGTTATCCACTAAATAGTCGTGAAGACTTTGTAGCATATTTGAAAAGGAAGGGTTCTAAGCATTGAGCAAGGCTGGTCATATGATGTTAATCAATTGAATCAATGAGATTTTAAATGAGATTGTAACAATGTATATTCAGTCTGAAGAAGTCTCATTATTGCAGGGAGGAAAGTGCTTACTGAATCCTTTGTGAATAAAGTTTGGTCGTTTTTGCATCCGTTTTGTATTTATTTTATACCGGCTTTTACCATTTTTTTTTTTTTTGTTGACAAAGAATTATATTATATTTCAAGTTAAATAGTACACAGAATTGTATGTATCAATCTTGAAATCTGATTTCAGAAACCATTTGAATAGCTGTATGCTTTCAGTTTCAAAATAACTGTCAAACTTTCAAATAAAACTCACTTAAGTGAAGCACCTAAGAACTGAGTACATAATCACAATATTCGAGTTTTCAAAATGTTGTAAGCAAAGAACACATTTACATTGCATCTGATTTATCTCATCTCTGTTTTTATATTTGCTATCACGTTTTTCTACTTTTGAGCATTTTTGTGTGTCATTAATTTTAGTAAAACTGCATTTCAAAAAAATATTGACATTTTCCATAAAGAATTCACACTGAGTTAATAGAATGGTTTACTTAACTTGAGTAGGTTCATAGATGGTTACTAGGCTATTGACCTAAAGGTCTTTATAAGTCCACCCTTGTGTACCCAGTATAATACTAGAAAAACCCAATATAAGGATCATGCCTAAACTCAAGATCTTAGTTAGTAGCAATGACTGCCCATATCTGGTGGGGGTCAAAGGTGAAATCCATAGAAAAAATTTACAGTTTCCCATCCAGTCATCCAGGCTAAGCTTAAACAGGGTCATAGAGGGGCTCTGTTTGATGTGAATTGGTAGCCTATTCCAGAAGAGTGGCAACATCTGAGAGAGATATCTGTCTCTCTAGCAGGTTCTGTTTATGTTGCAGGCCAGGTTAAGGTCCTTGGAGCAGGTGACCCTTGTCCCATTTGACTTGTGGATGTGCAGCATTTCCATTAGGTATGGTTCTGAGATTGATATGTAGGCCAGGCACAAGTCTTCTATAAGTAGTCTCTGTGCTACTGAGTGCAGTGACAGTGTCTTCAGTGTCTTCAGTCTGTCAATGTACGACGTGCTGGAGACCCTAAATTTTCTCGGTTAGAAATCTTTGAGGTCTATCAAGTTGCTGCAGGTGCCTGGTAAGGTACATACCAAATGGAGCATTGTACTCGGTTATTAGCCTGATGAAGGTAGATTACAGGGGAGTTATGACCTCCTTCACTCTTGAGGCAATGCCTTTGCTATGAGGTGTGTAAAGAATGAAGGACAAATTTACTGAAATGTGTAATATAAGGAAGAACAATAGTCCCATTACACCCACATCAAGTAATTTAAATTACAATATTTCGATGCAGAGTTCTAATAGTGTTGATGCTAGGGCTATTAAACATATTAACAACAATTGGAAGATTCTTAAGAGTAGCCCAGAAGTTTATAGAGCAGTGGGAGAACATCCAGTTTTTGTTAAGAAAAAAGGCAAAAGTTTAAAAAAAAAATTTCTGCGCAAATTAAATAGCAGCAAGTCTGTAAGCAGTAATAGAGCGATGTTTAAGTGCTTAGCATGCAATTTATGTGAGTTTTTGTGTGAGGGTGTAAGAGAAATAACTATCAGTAATTATAAAGTATGTATAAGAGGAAGGTACACTTGTAAATCAAAGTATGTTGGTTTATCTGGTTATATGTAGATCATGCAGCTCTTTTTATGTTGGACACACCAGCAGAGAATTGAATAAAAGAATGTATGAGCGTAAGTGTGCAATAGAACTGGGTGATGAAAACAATGCTCTGGGCAAGCATTATAAAATAAATAAGTGTTCTGTGGATTTTAAGTTTTTAGTATTAGATGAAGTTAAAGGGTATGATGCAATGTTCAATGCTGAAGAAGAGCTGGGTTGGCGAGAATATCTGTGGCAAGTCAAATTAAATGCATGTTATCCACTAAATAGTCGTGAAGACTTTGTAGCATATTTGAAAAGGAAGGGTTCTAAGCATTGAGCAAGGCTGGTCATATGATGTTAATCAATTGAATCAATGAGATTTTAAATGAGATTGTAACAATGTATATTCAGTCTGAAGAAGTCTCATTATTGCAGGGAGGAAAGTGCTTACTGAATCCTTTGTGAATAAAGTTTGGTCGTTTTTGCATCCGTTTTGTATTTATTTTATACCGGCTTTTACCATTTTTTTTTTTTTGTTGACAAAGAATTATATTATATTTCAAGTTAAATAGTACACAGAATTGTATGTATCAATCTTGAAATCTGATTTCAGAAACCATTTGAATAGCTGTATGCTTTCAGTTTCAAAATAACTGTCAAACTTTCAAATAAAACTCACTTAAGTGAAGCACCTAAGAACTGAGTACATAATCACAATATTCGAGTTTTCAAAATGTTGTAAGCAAAGAACACATTTACATTGCATCTGATTTATCTCATCTCTGTTTTTATATTTGCTATCACGTTTTTCTACTTTTGAGCATTTTTGTGTGTCATTAATTTTAGTAAAACTGCATTTCAAAAAAATATTGACATTTTCCATAAAGAATTCACACTGAGTTAATAGAATGGTTTACTTAACTTGAGTAGGTTCATAGATGGTTACTAGGCTATTGACCTAAAGGTCTTTATAAGTCCACCCTTGTGTACCCAGTATAATACTAGAAAAACCCAATATAAGGATCATGCCTAAACTCAAGATCTTAGTTAGTAGCAATGACTGCCCATATCTGGTGGGGGTCAAAGGTGAAATCCATAGAAAAAATTTACAGTTTCCCATCCAGTCATCCAGGCTAAGCTTAAACAGGGTCATAGAGGGGCTCTGTTTGATGTGAATTGGTAGCCTATTCCAGAAGAGTGGCAACATCTGAGAGAGATATCTGTCTCTCTAGCAGGTTCTGTTTATGTTGCAGGCCAGGTTAAGGTCCTTGGAGCAGGTGACCCTTGTCCCATTTGACTTGTGGATGTGCAGCATTTCCATTAGGTATGGTTCTGAGATTGATATGTAGGCCAGGCACAAGTCTTCTATAAGTAGTCTCTGTGCTACTGAGTGCAGTGACAGTGTCTTCAGTCTGTCAATGTACGACGTGCTGGAGACCCTAAATTTTCTCGGTTAGAAATCTTTGAGGTCTATCAAGTTGCTGCAGGTGCCTGGTAAGGTACATACCAAATGGAGCATTGTACTCGGTTATTAGCCTGATGAAGGTAGATTACAGGGGAGTTATGACCTCCTTCACTCTTGAGGCAATGCCTTTGCTATGAGGTGTGTAACGTAGAATGCCGTCCTTGCCATAGTAGACACATGATGGTCAAAGTTTAGGCTACAGTCAACTTGTTTCCCAATTCTGTCACTACTGAGTTGTTACTTAGGGTATTATTATTTATATGATAGTATTCAGGGATATCGTTTTTACCAAAGAGGATGATAATGCATTTTTTAGCATTGAGTTTGAGTCCATGGCTTTGACATCAATCATTGGTTTGTGTAAGTCCCTCTTGAAGTATATTGACATTGTTTGGGGATTCTGTGATTGCACCTAATTTGCATTCATCAGCAAACTTAGTCAGCCACAGCCACCCTGTTTTGGCCTGAACTTCTGAGAAGCATATTCCAAACAATAGGGGGCCCAGCACTGACCCTTGTGGAACTCCACTGCTTACAGGTCTGCTTGTTGTAAAGTCCCCAACTTTGACTGAGTGTGATCTGCCGGTGAGCCAATTAACAACCCACCTGACAACATAAGAGTTGATATTCAACTAGGAGAGTTTATCAATGATTCCCAAATGTGGGATTATGTCAAAGGCCTTGGTAAGTCAAGGTAGGCTGTATGTGCAAATTTGCCTTCATCTATGGCTCTGGCGATGTTTTTGAAGGAGTCCACTAGGTTTAACAGGCATGACCTGCCTTTGACAAAACCAAACTGTGTCAGGTCAAGGGTTTGGAAATCACCTATATCCGAATTTATAAGATCTGTGATGATTTGTTCCATGGCCTTACAGATAAGGCTGTTAAGCTTATGGGTCTATAGCTGTACCTTCTTTATGAAGGGGGATGAAAGTTGTTGCTTTCCATTCAGCAGGACCAAAACCAGTCTGTGGATGAAGAGGGTACCCAATGGAGTTGCTAACTCATGTTTTAGACCAATTAACATGCAACCTAGGATGCCATTCGGTCCCATAGAGGCTGTGCTTTTGGCCTTGGAGAGAGCATTGATGACTTGCTGTTTGGAGATGCAAAGTTGGGAAGATGTAGAAGGAATACTTTGTGGAATGTTTGGAGGGGACAGGGGTGAAATTTTCACCAAACCTGTCAGCTAATAGTTTACCTATTTTTGCAGGATCAGTGAGTGTGATGCCATCCACAGCTAGTTCAGCACATGGCTGAATCCTACCTTTTAGGTTACAGATATAGATGAAGAATGCCTTATGGTTATCCTTAGCTGTGATTGCTAATTTATTTTTCGAAGTTACCCTTAGAGGATTTTACAAGCTGTCTTATTTGTTTGTTCAAACAGAGGAAGGTGTTCTTCCAGTGCTGGGACCTCTCTTTTTTATTCTTAGAGAAAAACTTCTTCCTCTTATTGTATAACTTATTAATGCTAGATGTCCAGCAGGGAGCCTTGTTTTTTCTTGAGGATCTTGTTTTCATCCTATCAGGTACAGTTGTGTCAATACATTTGTATAAGTGTTTGTGCAGGGAATTTGTGTATACCTTAGTATAGTTGTCACTGCCAGTTGTGGGAACAGGAGCGTGGAAGTTATTTGTTTTTAGGTACGTGGAAGTAGTCAGGAAATAAGGCTCCCTATCACAAGTGCAAGACTAACACATTCCTAGGTTAGTACTAGGTAGGTGGTTTGAACATACATATGTAGTTCAGTCATGCACCTTAGTAAGTGTCACTATTAATATTTATTTCCTCTCTTCTTGATATGGGTCAGACTGCTGCCCCTCGTGGTAAATTTATGTTATCCCATCACTCAAGACTTCTGTTTCACCTGGGATTTAGCCCAAGTGATCTTCAGTATACATGGTCTTCAGTCTGTCTTGAGCCTGAAATTAAACAATGTGGCAGGTGTGACTTGGGATAGTTCTGTGTGATTCTGCATTTTCAGAACTGATTATTCTTTTGTATATGAGTGTTTTTTTTCATGCTGTTAGTGGAGTAATTATTTATTTTCATTTATTTACTGAAATAGTTTAACTAAGCTCAGAAGATCCCATTTCCATAGATTGTCTGACGAGAGAACCTCTAAAAGTAAAGCAAATTACCTCAAGAAGTAAATCATACAGTTTTGCAGAGTATTATAAGAGTGTCATATATAATGCAGACAATAGGAACAATGCTAGGCAAATGATCACAAGAGAACTAACCATAGACACCTTTAACTAGACGCACACACACAACTTCTTTCAACCATTTTCCAGTACTTAATAGTGTCCGCCTCCCAGCTGAAGCAAGGGGTACATGATAACTCTGGTGTAATTTATGTACCCATCCAGTGTTGAAACTAGCCTTAAAGCAGACAAAGTAGTACTTTGCTTGACTTGCAGTGGTAACTTATTCCATTGGCTAGGAATACGTTCAGTTAGAACCCTATTCCTTCAGCAAGTCTTGTTTATTTAGGGAGTAAGGCAGTATTGACCATCTTTATGTGCATGTTTGGAGATTTAGGTCCCTAGTACAGGTGTTTGGGAGATTTTGGCTATCCTTCCATAGACTGGAGGACATACACAATCAAAAACACGCTCACCCAGAGGTTCCTGGACTTTAACACAAATGCTCTGGAACAGATAGTCTGCACCCCCACTAGGGGCTCTAATGTTCTGGACATAGTACTCACCAACAACCAACATGGGGGGGGGGGTCACTGTACTTCTCCATGTGTGATGCCTTCCCTGGTTAGTTCAGATAACATATCAGTCTCGTTTGAAGTAACCACTGGAACTGACACCCTCACAGAAACAAAAAGTATAAATATTATAAAAAACTTTACAAAAGCTAACTACAGTGTACTAAGCAATGGTATAAAAAGCTTCATACCACTGTAAAGCTAAGCCACCATGGTGGACATCAATTATAAATAGATTCTATAACAAGAGGAAGAAACTGTTGTCCAAAAGCAAGATGGATATCACTCTGCAGAAGAATTCCCTCCTAAGCCTAAACAGGAAAATTAGAAATCTTACCAAACAGCTCAGTGAACACAAGCCCTGTAAACCAACACTATTAAAGAATGAAATAAGGTTTGAAGTGGCTACCAGCAAAAAATAGTTCAAATATTCTTGGACTTCGGACATTTCACCACCGATATATTATTTGGACTATTTTTGCTGGTATCCACTTCGAGCCTAGTTTCATTCTTTAAAATCAGAAATCTTGTAAAGTTTTCTAAAATTATGAAGTTAAAATCGCATCCCTGACCAAGGATAATCATAAGGCATTCTTTAACTACATCCAAAGTCTAAAAGGTAATGCCCAGTTGTATACCGAACTTGTTGTAGATGGGATCACTCATACTACACCAGAAGATATTGCCAACCTGCTAGCTGACAAGATTCAGCACAAACTTCACCTTCCTATCCCCACCTACCATATCCAAAGCATACCTGACACCAGCCCTCTGCCTAACATCTCTAGAGAGCAGGCCATCTCTGTGCTCGGCAAGGCCAAAACTCAATCTCAGTGGGACCAGATAATATCCCAGGTTGTTTGCTAAACAGTCTAAAACAAGACCTAGTAGACCCACTTGGCATTCTCTTTAATAATAGCTTGAGAACTGGCTATGATCCTGCAGAATGGAGAAAAACAACAGTAATACCCCTGCACAAAGGGGGATCATCAACTGACACTGGGAACTACAGACCCTTAAATCTAACCTGCCTCATCTGCAAGGCCATGGAAAGAATTATCATGGACCTTATCAACAAGGACATAGGTGACCTCCAAACACTGGTCCCAACCCAGTTTGCTTCATTAAGGATAAATCATGCTTATTAAACTTGATAGACTTATTTGGGAATATCACTAAAGCCATGGACGAAGGTAAGACCGTGCATGCACCCTTTCTTAACCTTGCCAAGGCCTTTGACACAATTCCTCTCTCTGGCATCATTGAGAAACCCTCCCAGATAGGGATTAACCCTTACATTACTAGATTTGTAGCCAATTGGCTCACTGGCATAACACACACTGTTAAAATTGGTGACTCCACCGTAGACCCATCACCAGTGGAATACCACAGGAGGCTGTGCTGAGCCACTTAGTTTGTCATCTATTTCTCAAAAGTCCAGGCCAAAGAAGACAGCTTTTGGCTCAGCAAGTTCCCTGATGATTGCAAACTGGGAGCAATCACTGAGTCCCCCAACAATGCCAACATATTACAAGAAGGGCTAAGACATACAAATGAATAATGCCAAAACTATGGTCTAAAACTAAATGCAAAAAATGCATTATTATTCCCTTTGGCAAAATGGAATTCCTTACAAAGTACAATATTGACAGCACCTCCCACTGAGTTCCAACCCAGTGGTGTGAGACTTGGGATCACAGGTTGATAGCAATCTGAACTTTGACCACCAAGTTTCCATAGTGGTAAGGAAAGCCTTCTGCATAGCTCATCTCACAAGCAAGGACATATAATTCAGGTCAAGGGATGCTATAACTCCACTGTACTTGACCCTCATCAGACCACTAATAGAGTATAATGCACCCTTTTGCATGTACCTCATCGGACACCTGCAGCAGCTGGAGAGACCTCACAGGTCTCTCACTAAGAAGATTCAGGGACTCCAAATGATGAGCTATGTGGACAGTTTGAAAGCACTGGCGCTTTACTCTGTATCTTATAGGCAGCTGAGAGAAGACGTGTGCTACCCTATAGGGCAATCTCCAACCCTGCCCTAATAAAAATGCTGCACATCCACAAGTCAAGTGGCTCAAGAGTCACTTGCTGTAGGGATCTCAACTTAGCTTGTGACTTTAACTGATCATGCTGGAGAGACAGATGTGCCTCCCAGAGAAGGCTGTTTCTCAGGAATAGACTCCCTATTCATGTAAAAATGAGCTCCTCACTTACCTTATTCAGATGCAAACTAGATAACTGGATAGGAGACCGCAAATTTGCCTTTGGGATGGCACCCATGTCCCTCATGGACAGGGATAGCCAGTGTTGATCAACAACCTGCTCTGTTCATAAATTTGTTCTGCAAACTGCCCAAAAAAGAACAAATGAAGATAATTGGTATTAACATGGGTAGGCTTGTACAGACTCAATGGCCGTTAGTCTATTAACCTCCTATAAACCTGTGTTTGTAGAGCCACTAATTTTTGGAAGAAATGGGAGGAAAAATAGGGTTGGGTCTTTCATTGCTCAAAAAATTAGACAAATGTCACCTTAGAGTAGCTGGTAGGCTATTGTAAGAAAAAGCTGTAAGGAACCACCACGATGCTGTAATTACAAGGTTTTAATAAGAACAAGCGCTTTCACGCACCTCTATGGCATGCTTCATCAGGTTACAACAATCAAACAGAATCTAACAAATTTATACTAAAAAGCCTTGTGTAATTAAATAATCAATCAATTATAGTTACTAATTAAAACAACCCAAAATATACATTGAGCTCACAGTTAAAGCTGTATTTCACATTTTTATATGATCATATGGTTTCCTCATATATGCACAAATCCCAGTATCTAACTATGTTACGTATAAAATAGTAAACACTAATAAATGTATAATATGATGGTATCATCTCAAAAATTTTTAATATAATAAATAACTATAAACATCTGAAATAACCTTTAAAATCTCTAAAAACACAATACATATTGTTCTTATACCCATTACATAGTTCATAACTTGTCATGAAAATGGGTAAAAATTCATTGTTTAAAACCTAATATAGCTGAAGAAAAATATAACCATTAAGTTTATAACATCAATACAGTTAAAAATGAGAATATGATGTACCAATGCGTGTAATTATTTTTGTCCTAAAAGAGCAGGTCTAATACTAAGGGCTTGGTTAAGTCCTGGTTCAGTATGTGACCTAAGGTTAAGAATCCACTTGAGTTCATAAAGTTCAAGGGACTCAATATTGTTGCCTTCTCTCAAGTTGTTATATACTATCTGTATGACCCTGAATTTAAAATGATGCTTTGGAAACAAATGACAATGTTTGGCTAGGGCATTGCTCATGTTCTCCTTCCTAATGTCATAATCGTGGTTATACATTCGATCCCTAAGCCTCCTTGATGTCATTCCAACATAGTAAGCATCACATACCTCACAGGTAGCCAGATAAATCACATTTTTCGAGTCACATGTTGCATAAAGTGTTGGTGTAAAAGTTAAGTTCAAACCAGGTACTGTAAAGGACTGTGTCTTAGATATGAATCTACACATACTGCATCTAGTGCAAGGATAAGTTCCTTTTTTAAATAGTGCCCTGATGTCTACCATGGACTCATCCATTTTGTCATTACATAATAATCTTTTCAGGTTCAGGCTATTCCTGAATCTAAAGGTAGGTCTATTACCCACAATCTGCGCAATGGTAGGATCTAATAATAAAATTTTCCAATTATTCATAATAATATTGGTAATGTGATGAATATCATTTGTATATTTAATATTAAAGGCCAATCGCATGCCCTGTTGATGAGTGTTTTTCGAATAATTGCCCTTACAATTATTGGACGAGGTTCCCAATACCAAGGACATTTGGTCATCAACCAATCTGGAGGGATATCCTCTGTCAATAAAGTAAGTTCTTTGATGCTCAAGCTGCGCATTCATATCATCACATTGATTGCATAAGCGGACAGTTCTAATTAATTGCCCCTTGACCACATTACGAAAAATGTGCCGGGGGTGCATGCTGTTATAATGGAGGATGGCATTCCTCCAACAGGGCTTTCTATATATAGATGTAGTAATATTGTTCAAAGGGTCTTTAGCAATTGTAATATCTAAAAAACTAATACTAGTATATGACTGTTCCAACGTGAATCTTAAAAAAGAAGTGGTAGATTCCATATAAGTAACAAATTCCAGTAATGAGTCCAAATCACCATTCCAAAATAATAAAATATCATCGACAAAACGCCTATATAAAATAATTTTCTTGAACCTGTCATTGTGGAAGATAAACCTATTCTCCCATTGATATACCACTAAATTTGTATATGCATTGGCACAGGGAGTGCCCATGGCTACTCCCCATGTCTGTGCATATGCTTGATCTTGAAACAGGAACACATTGTTGTTTAACACTATGTCAAGGAGACTACAAGTCAACATCTGACTAGCATTGTCAAAAGTCCCATCCATATGTAAAAATTCTCTTATAGCTTCCAAACCATAGTCATTTGGGATGCTCGGGAATATGTTCTTTATATCCATTGTGACTAGTATAGTCTCATAAGATATATTATCGATGATGGAATCTGACTTCAAGTCATCTAAGAGCCCATAGGAGTCTTTCAAAATGGTCGGTACTTTCTTAACCAAAGGACCCAACTTAGATTGTATATATATAGAGGCATTCTCCGTTACCCATTGTGTACCTGATACTATCGGGCGTAATGGAGGGGGTGATACCCCTTTGTGCATCTTCGGGAGACCCTTTATTATGGGTATCAAGGGAAACTCAATTAGCAAAAAATCATAAAGTTCTTTATCAATACATCGACACATAAGGAGATCATATAAGAAATCATGCACTTGTTTCACTATAGTCATGACTTCTTTCTTTCCTATATGTTTATATGCTACATCATTATCAAGCATCAACTGCATTAATTCAACATAAAAGGGGGTTTCCATTACTACTACCCCTTCACCTTATGGTGGTAGGCTATTGTGTATAAGGAAAGTTGTGCTAATCCATTGGGATAGTTGAAAGATTTAAAGCCTTTATTGTTTTTTTGTATTAATTAAAATCATTGGGGTCTTTTCAGCTGAGTAATATTGTTTTATTTGACCTGTAGTGGCAACTTATTCCACAGGCTGGGAATAGGTTCAGTTAGAACCCTATTCCTTCAGCAAGTCTTGTTTATTTAGGGAGTAAGACAGTACTGACCACCTTTATCTGCATGTGTGGAGATTTAGGTCCTTAATACAAGTGTTTGTAGAGCAACTCATTTTGGGAAGAAATACCAGGCCTAATAGGGTTGGGTCTTTTGGTGCTCACAAAATGAGACAAAGGTCACCTTGGAGTAGTATAAGGAAAGTTGTGCTAATCCACCGGGATAGGTGAAGGATTTAAAGCCTTTTTAATTAAAAATCATTGCGGCCTTTCCAGTTGAGCAAAATGCTCTGATTTGTACATATAAAAGCAAGCATTATATTCCATGATGAGCTTGGTTTGGGAAGAGTCATCATCATCATCATCTTCTTTCGGCTGTTCCTGTTAGGGGTCGCCACAGCGGATCACCTGTTTCCATTTCTTCCTGTCCTTTGCATCTTGCTCTGTCACTCGAACCACCTGCATGTCCTCTCACCACATCCATAAACCTTATCTTAGGCCTTCCTCTTTTCCTGTTACCTGGTAGCTTCATCCTTAGCATCTTTTTCCCAACATACTCAGCATCCCTCCTCAGCACATGTCCAAACCAACATAATCTTGCCTCTCTGGCATTGTCTCTAAACCTTCCAACCTGAGCTGACCCTCTAATATGCTTATTCCTAATCCTGTCCACCCTCGGCACACCCAGTGCAAATCTTAACATCTTTAATTCTGCCACATCCAGCTCAAACTCCTTTCTTTATGTCAGTGCCACTGTCTCCAACCCATATAACATAGCTGGTCTCACTACCCTCTTGTAGACCTTCCCTTTCACTCTTACAGGTACTCGTCTGTCACAAATCACTCCTGGCACTCTTCTCCACCCACTCCATCCTGCCTGTACTCTCTTCTTCACCTCTCTCACCGTTACTCTGAACTATTGACCCCAAGTATTTAAACTCATCCACCTTCGCCACCTCTACTCCTTGCATCCTCACCATTCCCCTATCCTCCCTCTCATTCACACACATATATTCTGTCTTAGTCCTGCTGACCTTCATTCCTCTTCTCTCTAGAGCATATCTCCATCTCTCCAGGGTCTCCTCCACCTGTTCCCTACTCTCACTACAGATCACAATGTCATCTGCAAACATCATAGTCCACGGGGACTCCTGTCTGATCTTGTCTGTCAACCTGTCCATCATCATTGCAAATAAGAAAGGGCTCAGAGCTGATCCTTGATGTAACCCCACCTCCACCTTAAATGCATCCATCACTCCCACCAGACCTCACCACTGTCACACTACCGTCGTACAGATCCTGTACCACTCTTGCATACTTCTGTGACACTCCTGACTTCCTCATACAATACCACAACTCCTCTCGAGGCACCCTGTTATATGCTTTCTCTAAGTCTACAAAAACACAATGCAACTCCTTCTGACATTCTCTGTACTTCTCCATCAGCACTCTCAGAGCAAACATCGCATCTGTAGTGCTCTTTCCCGGCATCAAACCATACTGCTGTTCACTAATCATCACGTCCCTTCTTAACCTAGCTTCCACTACTCTTTCCCATAACTTCATGCTGTGACTGATCAATTTAATCCCTCTGTAGTTACTACAGCTCTGCACATCACCCTTATTCTTAAAAATCGGTACCAAAACACTTTTTCTCCATTCCTCAGGCATCCTCTCACTTTGCAAGATTTCATTAAACATTCTTGTTAAAAACTCCACTGCCATGTCACCTAAACACCTCCATGCTTCCACAGGTATGTCATCTGGGCAAACAGCCTTTCCATTCTTCATAGCTATCCTTACTTCCTTCTTGCTAATCCATTGTACTTCATGATTCACTATCCTTACATCATCCAACCTTCTCTCCCTCTCATTCTCTTCATTCATCAACCCCTCAAAGTACTCTTTCCATCTCCTCAACACACTTTCCTCACTTCTGAGTATGTTTCCCTCATTATCCTTTATCACCTTTACCTGCTGCACATCTTTCCTAGCTCAGTCCCTCTGTCTAGCCAATTGGTACATGTCCTTTTCTCCCTCCTTAGTGTCCAGCCTTTCATACAACTCTTCATATGCCTTATCCTTAGCCTTCACCACCTCTCTCTTTGCCATGCACCTCATCTCCTTATACTGCTGTCTACTTTCTTCATCTCTCTGACAATCCCACTTCTTCTTTGCCAACCTCTTTGTCTGTATACTCTCCTGTACTTCCTCATTCCACCACCATGTCTCCTTGTCGTCCTTCCTCTGTCCAGATGTGATACCAAGCACCTTTCTAGCTGTCTGCCGTACTAGATCTGCTGTAGTTATCCAGCTGTTTGGTAACTCTTCACTGCCACCCAGTACCTGTCTTAACTCATCCCTGAACTCCACCTCACAATTACCCATTTTCAATTTCCACCATTTGATCCTTGGTGCTGCCCTCACACTCCTCCTCCACTTCTTGATCACCAACGTCATCCTACAAACCAGCATCCTATGCTGTCTAACTATACTTTCTCCGGTCACCACTTTACAGTCTCCAATCTCCTTCAAACTGGCCCTCCTTCATAAGATATGATCCATCTATGTGCATCTTGTTCCACTCATGTATGTAACCCTATGCTCCTCCCTCTTGTTAAAATACATATTCACCACAGCCATGTCCACCCTTTTCGCAAAATCCACTACCATCTGACCTTCTGCATTCCTGTGTTTAACACCATACCTACCCATCACTTCCTCATCCCCTCTGTTCCCTTCACCAACATGCCCATTGAAATCTGCTCCAATCACCACTCTCTCACCCTTGGGTACAGTCATCACCTCTTCATCCAATTCACTCCAAAATTTTTCTTTCTCATCAATTGCACACCCAACTTGTGGAGCATATGCACTAACAACATTCATCATTACACCATCAATTTCTAGCTTCATAAACATCACTCTATCCGACACTCTTTTCACCTCCAAAACACTCTTAGCATACTGTTCCTTCAGAATAGCTCCTACGCCATTTCTCCTCCCATCCACATCATGATAAAACAATTTGAACCCACCTCCAATACACCTAGTCTTACTCCCCTTCCATCTGGTCTCTTGCACACACAATATACCAACCTTCCTTCTGTCCATCATATCAGCTAGCTCTCTCCCTATACCAGTCATACTGCCAGCATTCAAAGTTCCGACCCTCACTACCACAGTCCTAGCCTTTCTCCTCTCTTCCTGCCTTTGGCCATGCCTTCCACCTCTTTTCCTCCTTCGGCCAACAGTAGCCCAGTTTCCGCCAGCACCCTGTTGGCTAACAGTACTGGTAGCGGTCATTGTTAACCCAGGCCTCGACCGATCCAGTATGGAAATATTTACTGGTGTCTGCTTGAAATGATTTGGCTAAGTTTTACGCTGAGAAGAGTACAATGGTAAAATAAATTTTTGGATATTTATATTTTCCTGTTTTGTGGGGCAAGAGATCATCATGCTTGCTTTAGTTATTGTGTAGGAAATTGTAATAAGTTCTTGGGTTGCAACAGGTAATGTTTGAATGCTGCAAGTCTAAACTTGTTTTAAGATTTTAGTGCCTCTTGCCATAAATCACCCATGGATCTATAATCCTTGCAAGAGATACACCATTTGATAAGATTGTTGAAAACTGAAAGTGGAGCCTTATGATAAGATTGTTGAAAACTGAAAGTGGAGCCTTATAACGTATTTGGTATGTCAGCTTTAGAGGAATAAGTCTAAACCTACTGTGAAGTTCTGTCCACCCCAGCCTCCCTAAAGAAACTTATTGATGCTTGCAATGAAACAGGAATCTCAGTGTAGGCACACTCCATTCTGCTGGCTAGATGTTAGTGAGATTAGGTGAAAGGCTTAAGAATGACTTTGAGAGTAATACAACACTGAGCACTTTTATCTACATGCATGGAGTTAAGTACTACTTGGTCACATAAATCATTCCTTGTAGCCGAATAGTTTTGTTGGTAGCTAAATAATGGTGCTGTTAATATATTGGCACATGATCTCTGATAATATCTAGCAGCTTTGATTGTAAGTGCATCAAAGGCTAAGCCATTCATAGTTGTCATACTACCTAGGGGACTTAGGGGAAATAAAAAAAACTACAGTGAATGTTGAAAGCCAGTGTCCCCTTGCACCCCAATGTGTGATGATGGCTGTTCCTGCTCACCTTGCTACTTATATACACCAATTCTGTTCTGTGACTGATGTACTCCAACAAATGATATCACTCAGATACTGCAGCCTAGAAACTTGACTTATGCTATCTGTTTGTACTTACTAGTCTCAGTGTTTCGAGGATCACACTTATGAACCTCAGAATTCCAGCAAGAAACCAGCAAAGAACATAGGTCTATTCTGCTTGATGGGCAACATGTTCAGTTACTTAATGGCTGTATATTTTGAAGGCCTTGTTTTTATTTACGTTAGGAAGTTAATACCCAGAATTTATTGAGGAAAAAAATACACAGCACTGTGCTAATTTTTTTATTTGTGTTATTTTAATTTTCAGATTATTAAATTATTGGAAGAACTCAGAGAAGCTAAAGAAAAACACAGTCCTGAAATGAAGCACTTCTTAGCTCTTGAAAAGAAAATTCAAAACATGGAATTCAAACACTCTCAGCGAGAGCAAGAACTTCAACAGGTACTATATGACATGTCAGAACTTGAAGAATTGCTGAAGCAAATCCTGTAGCCTCACTAAGCAAAACATACTGTATGAACACTGCTCATATTGTGAAAATCTGCAACATTTTTTCTAGAACATAGTCTTGCAGCCACAACCTATTTTTAGTAGAGACTTTTAGGAGTCGAGTATATAAAAGTTATTGAATGTCCAGACCATATTGCTCAATAATTTCTAACATTATTCAATAATGGACTGCTTCACAAGCTTTTGAAATATCAAAAGTTAATAACAGACCCACATTTTTTGCTATATTAATGCAGCCTATTATTCCATTAAACAGTATCAGGAATTGACTAATCCCAACTTTAAATCTCATTTACTTTCTTGTGTATTATTCTAGTCAACACTGTGCAGCCTAAGCTTCAGCACTTTCATTAAGGACTTGCAGTCTGTGCAACAGAATTAAATAGGTCTTGTGTGTGTAATATGCGCGGTATCTTTCTTTTTCTACAGGACCTTATGTTGTGCAAAAAGTTTTTCTGGCCAGTAAGCAGCTGACTTATTGAGTTGAGGATTTGCATATTGTATGAACCTTTTGAATACCACTCATTAAAAAGTTATAAAATGCCGTCTTCTGTTGTTCCATGACTCCCTCATAAAAACTGTAGCCTGTTCAATTGGTTTCTGAAGATGTGCTAACTATTACACTAATTAGAATTAAATCAAGTTCAACTAATGTGCCATCCTCCTACAATTTCCTCTTCAGGAAAATGGTGTGTCCCACACATAACTAGATGGGTCTGTATTAGAACATCGTAGTTTCAAAACTTTGAATGTTCTAATATCGAACCCTATTCAGCGAAAGCTGAAAATATCGAAGCAACAGGAAACCAAATTTTTTCCTAGGGAAAGAATTTGGTTGTCCATTTCTGTTGCTTCGGTATTTTCAGTGCTGTGGTGGAAAGTTACGGGTTGGGGTCAGGTAAGTGTGCGATTGAGTGCAGGTTAGGTTAGTTAGGGTTAGGGTGCGGGTTAGGTATGTGTGCGATTGTGTGGACGTGAGGATTAGGGCAGTTTAGGTGAGTTAGGGTTAGGGTACAGGTAAGGTATGTGTGTGATTGTGTGGACGTGAGGGTTAGGGCGGGTTAGGTGAGTTAGGGTTAGGGTGCGGGTCAGGTAAGTGTGCGATTGTGTGGATGTGAGGGTTAGGGCGCAGGTGAGGTGAGTGTGTGATAGTGACAGACCTTAGGGTTAGGGTTTGGGCTAAGGTAAGTGGATAGTTAGTGGTGTGTATATAGTTTAGTGTAGAGTTAGGTGTAAGATTTTAGGTGTATGTGTGTGTGGATTGCTGTTTGTTTGGTGTGCTTGTGTTGTGTGTATGTGTTTTGGAACAGCAAATTTTTTCCATAGGAAAAAATTTGCTGTTCTGTATGTTCGATGTTTTCAGCTTCCGCTGAATAGGATTCGATATTAGAACATTCAAAGTTTTGAAACTTCGATGTTCTAATATAGACCCAACTAGACTGTTGCTCTGCAACATCATATACCTGTTCAAATTGATCCACTGTACTCATAATCCGTCTGCAAGAGTGCCATTTATTCCTATATTTTTCTGCTAAACAAGTTATAATCCTGCTGTCTGCTAATGTTTTATACTAATAATGGATTTCCTCCTTCCTAACTTTCAGCACTCTTTTTGCTTCCTGTAATTATCCTTATTCTTACAATTATTCTCATGTATTTCCCATTGCTTTTATGAAATAAGTCATTATTTTGCAGCAAATCATGAAACTCACTAATCATTTTTTTAGTACACTTTGATTTTCATCTGTGTAAGGACTTTTCCATAGCAGTATATTCTGCCTTATATTTCTCCTTAAATGCTTTTGGAAGAGTACAGTGGAAACCTAATTTCTACATGATACCACCTTATATTTGTGCTGTTATGATAAAATCCTTCCTGTTGCATAATGGACTTCATTACTTTTTTTTTTTTTTTTTTTTTTAATATTATCTCCTTATTTTATAACTCCTATATTTTATCCAGATATTCAGATTGCTAGATGATTAGAAACTGTCCTTTAGCCACTTAACCTGATGTTGCTCCCAGGTCACCCCTGAAAAGGGACTGTGTGTCCAGTGACCTACCTGGTTAATAACTAGGCTTTAAAAGCAGTTATAACCTGAGCAGCAGTGTCCGTTGCTTCATTTGGTAAGTCTGTGAACATCTCTTTATCAAGATGGATAATAGAATAAATTTAATGAGGGACAAAAAAGTGATTGTACTGTTTCAAAATAAAGTGTCTGACAAGAAGGATCAGTTTTACTTAAAACTTTTGCCTGACATCCTCTTTTCTGTAATAGATGCCCCTTTCTGCCATTATTTTCTGTTGTTTTAGCATTTTTAATAATGATTGCATACAGACGTGTTTGAAACATTCATGTTTCCTTCAGTTTTTATGCTGATTCTCCATCTTAATCACAGCATGAACCCTGCACTCAGAAGTTGACTTTTATCACTACACTACAGAAACTTGCACATTTTTATCTGCAAATGATTTAATAATTCCTTCCTTTCTCAGCTAATGGCTGCAGCAAATCCATCTGTTTATCCCATTCAGGTGTGTTTTCTGAGTCATTATCACATTCATTCACCATTTCAGTCAGTACATCATCAGGCAATCCTCCTGGTGTTATAACACTTGTAACAATATAATTCGTGTCACCTCAGTCTCCAGGTTTTAGCTGAATCTCCTTAGATAATAAAACACACTTCTTCCTGTGTATGTCCAACCTGCACTCCTCTGTCTACAAGAATGTTCTTCATTAGATTACTGTTGCAGTAGCCAGTACATTATTGAATCTATTCTGCCAAGGATACTATACATCCAGACAGTCTATAAAGTTTTAGTCTCTTTCCTCCAGGGCCATACATCTGTCTGCCTTAGTACAAGAGGAAGCGTTAGCATAAGGGGGACATAGGGATGTGCCAGAACTCAGAATTACCATGCTGTTAGTAGGCTCATGTAGACTTTTGTCAAGTTTGAAGCTTGTACTACTAGCTTCCAGCTTCAGCTACTTAGACTTACAACAGATAAGTACCTCATTGGGAAACCTTTTTTTCTAAAGATTTTTTAAACAGATATTATCTTATGTCTGTCAGAAAGGGCTAGTGTGGTTGTAAATCACAAATTCCATATAATGTTTCTCATTCCAGCTGTATTTTCTGTCTAGGCAGGGAGAATGAAGTTAGGTTGTTCCCTACTTGTGTTTCTTTCATCCCAAAAACTTTCACACGTAGGCTAAGTTCCCTCCAAGTATTTCTCAAAAATAGATATCTGGGAAACACAAGTGGCATTGTTGGCTGATTTCATAGGATCAGGCATTTCTTAGGACAAGAAAAAGAAAAAGTTAACAAGAGAGGTGAGTGATGTATCCTGTACATCCACTTCTCTTGTAGAGTCTGAGACTGACACCTCAGCTAAGGTGCTTACGTAGCCCTCAGGCCATCAATCTAATTTTCCAGGGTCTTCTAGCATATCCCGTTCAGAGGCCCCTATAGTTCATGACACTTCTTATATCCCAAAAGACTGTTTATCTGGTAGAATCTGACAGGAAGGGATAATTGTGTTATTAACTTGTCTGAGGGTTTAGGAGGAATTCATCAGGTACTGGTGAGGAAAGACATTGGTGGGTCATTCATGGAGGTTTGACTTTTGGCTTCAACCTAGACGATAATATGCCCTTACACTTGGTGAAGAAGTACATTCAAAAGGCTAAATACTTGTCTCCTCCTCCTACCCCTCCTTTTCAAAAAGGGACTCAGAAAGATTGGTCAAATTTCACACATGGATTATTCAAACCAATACAGTCTTTTCAGCTGTCTTTCCCAGCCCCTTCCACTTCCACTCCAGCTAAGAGAAAGAGACTTGAAGAAGAAATTCTGCCTGAAGCTGATCAGGAGGATTAGATTATGATTCACAGATTTCTGTCCCCATGACATGTGAATTGGTGTCTGTGGATAGCCTTTTCTCAGATTCCATGAATGAGGAAATCTGTTTTTGGAGATATTAATTCATAAATGAAATAATTCTTCAAATGGGAAGGTGAAGAGCTGTTTGATTATCAAAAGAGGTATTATGAACTCCTAAGCAAGGAGTATCCTAAATCTGTGGCCATCCCTCCCATTGTTGATTGATGTCTTCAGATGCATCATTCTCTCCATATACCCAATCTCTGGCTCCAAAGAAACCTTACTGATTCTGTACAGTCCCATATTATCCACAAGTACCTTCATTAAGGACCCTGCTCTTATTTTCTTAAACGCAGAGGGAGTGGGAGATGCTAAAACATTTTCCCCTACTAACCTTATCCATAATGACAAGGATAGCCATGTTGTTGATAGATTTGGCAAAAAAAAAATGTTTACACATCCTCTCTTTTGGCATTTAGGGCTGTACATTGCCAAGCCCATGTCTAAGTACCACTTGCCCATATTTGCAAATATGCAGCCATCTTTGGCTAACCCCCTCCCCAACCGTACCTCTCAACCTGTTGAAGCAAGAAATCTAAACAAAGCCACAAATAATGGGGTCAAAGGCCCAAAAATATGGACACTTTTTAAATATTGCCCTTACAAACTATATAAATAGGCTAACAGGATTTGCATTAGCATGAATTTTCTGAAGCATATGAAGTCTGAAACACAAATGCCTGCCATTATTTGTTCTGACTATAGTCCTCAATGATTGGCACATGATTTGCCTGAAAACCACAATTTTATGAGAAACAGTTCAAAAAATATGAGGCAAAAATCTGAACATTCTGCGAAAATCTGAACAGTTGAGAGATATGCCCCTAACTCTGAGGTTAAATCCATTCTTTTCGAAATGATCAATTCTGCATCTCAGATTGCTAAACTTTATATCAAATGTGTATATGATGCTGTAGATGCAGTCTCCAGGGCTACTGGTATAGGCATTGTCATGGAAAGAAATGTTTGTTTAAGACTTTGAAATTTTCCAAAGGATGTAAAGGCACTTTTAAATGGCCCTCTGAAAAAAATATCTTTTATTTGGCAAGTTCCCTGCTGAGGTTCTGAAGAAACTAGAAGAGTCAGGCAAATTAATTCAAGGAGTTCTACACAAGTCATAACAAAACTGTAAAGAAACTATCCTTCTAATACAGGGCCATTTTTTCCAAAAAACCTTTTAAGTTAAGCCAGCAAAAAAAAATTCCAAACAGCAAAATGGCAAGGTGACATTAAAAATAAAACAGAAGGGATATAAGGATCCTCCTTTGAAAAGAAAAAAAATATATATGACTATCCTGGTCTCCTTTCACCTCCTCACTCTAGCTTTTCTCTCAAAATTTAAGGGAATTTTCCATGTTTTTCAACCTGGCAATCAGTAACATCAGACCGTTGGTGCTAAGAGTTATATAACACAGGTACAGGCTCCAGTGGACATCCCTTCTCTTTCTGTCTGGAATTCCTCAACTCTGAAGGATTACCTTCCTTCCCTTACTACCTCATATCATTTCAGAGTTTCTGTTTCAAGGGGTCATATAGCCAGTCCCACCTGCCTAATGGGGAATTTATTCCAGACTTTTTAATGGTTTCCAGAAAAGAAAGCACCTGGAGGCTCATTTTAGACCTTTCCAAACTGAACACTTTTCTTCACATTATAAAATTCAGAATGTTGTCTTTGTAAACTCTCTTTACTCCTTCTAACCTATGCATTCCTGATGAGTATACTCATTTCAGGAGTATTGGGAAATCCCCTGTAAAAATGAGTATACTCTTACAGGATGCGCAGGAACTCTGCTTTCTTCATGACTATACTGTTGTAGGGAGCAGTGAGTTAAGGGTCTCTGCTTTGAGATTTTATTATCAGTTTACTTCTTTACCCTTGGTCTGTTACTCCAACAGTCTTCATGAAGTGCCTTGCCTTCTCCCCACACAAAATGATAGCTCATTTCAGGCTTCAAGGCATGCACATATATCCTTATATGGATGATTGTTTGATCTCAGCATCTACCAGCCAAGACATTCTGGTATCTGTATACCTCATCACCAGTCTTCTGGTCCCCAGGAGCACTGTTAGTGGAAACAGACAACACCACAATTATGTGGTACTTACATAAACGGGGGAGGGAGGTCAATAAGATCTTACTCCTTTGCAGAATAACCACAAATGCCTGCAGCATAGTGATTCAGAACAACTTAACCCTGCAGGCAACCTGCATTTCATCAGTGCAGAATACAGAAGCAGACTGAGCAAATCCATGCTAGACCAAATTGAGTGGATGCTGCATTCAAAGTTCCTCATGCTGATAATCCACTATTGGGGAACTCCCCAAATAGATCTGTTTTCCTTCTACTAAAACAGACAACTGAAATAGTTCTGTTCCAGGACACCCTTCCAAAAAGTCTTTGAAAGCAGTATCAGTCCTCTATATTGTGATGTTTCTTTATGCTTTTCCTCCCTATTATCTAATTTTCAGAGTACTTCAAAATATCAGGAAAGGCTTACCAACGATGTTACTGGTGCTCCCTTCTGGCCTAGACAACATTGATTCTCCTTTTTCGATTGTGGGTTAGTGTGCACATCAATAAAGGTATAGCTCTTAGCCATTTTGTGTTCTCTGCCATTGTATCCTCCTGTTTGTTCCTTATGCCAAGTATAACAATTTTTAAAGTGGATTTTGCATATAAGGCCACCAAGAAAAAGAGTGTCTCTTTCCTGGGAACTGATTTTTTTTTAGAAGTTAACTCTCTCTACTTGAGCTCATGGCTAGGTCTTCTGTAGGTTCATAAGTGAATAGTAGACTGTCTTGAGTGGTCATTTTAAGCTTAGCCAATAACTCATGGTCAGAATCAAACCATGTACCTTGTGTCTATGAGGTGAATACTTTAATTATTACGACATATCCTCTCATTACGATGTGTTGCTTGGAAGAATGTCCTGTTGGTAGCTCTGACCTCTGCTAGATGGATTTCTGAATTGCAGGCCCCTTATACCCAGTCATTTTTGATCTTTCACAAAGGTAGGGTGAGTCTTTGCACCAACCATATTTCAAGTAATTACATAGATACCCACAGACTAAAAGATATTATTTGGGAAAGTCTAAGGATTTTAGAAAGTAAAACTGACTTTGTGACCACATACTATTCAGTTCTGCTGCTCTAACCATGGCAACAGTCCTCCTGAAAATGTCAAAGCTCATTTCACTTGAGCAGTGGCCACTTCTGAGGCTTTTTGAAAGGGATGAATTCTAGAACTATTCTAGAGCAGCTTCTTGGTCCTCTGTTGGCACCTTCACCAAACAATACAAATTAGATTATGTTTCTAGAGCCAAATCAGGCTTTGCTAGATAAGGAATCCTGGACTGTTGTCCTTCTCCATCCACCCTTTCTCTCTGAGTTATGACAATTGTCCTGTATTTTAATGGCCACTGCAACAATGATCTACTGAAGAACATAGTACAGTTATTCAGTTTAGTTAACATAAAGTAGATGTTTAAATGAATCTCTTTTGCAATATTAGCACCCACCCTCCACCCTCTTATTTTCCTCCCCTTATGTATATGTCACATGACAAGCAGCTTTTCTGTCCATCATCTTCATCTTTCTTCAGGAATGCAAGGGTCGATGAAATGACATCTCTGTGACTGCTATTTGGCCTACTTTGAACATCTTTGCTGAGCATTACAAATTGGCTATAGCTGTGTAGGCCCATAGCAAACATTTCTTGAGATGCACTGAGTTGTGTAGCATGTTGGCCTAGGACCAGTTAGATATGAAATTTATGTGTCATGGTGTTAGTACTGTATTTCTGGTTTAGCCTTTATGCAGCTGCATCATATCTGGTGAGGGGACTTGGTCCATGTATTTAGAATAGTGGAGAGGGGTTTGCAGCCTAGGAAAGTTTGAAGTGCTGATTGGTCCTTATGCTTAAGAGCTTAGTCATAGATGTAATGAAATAAGTCATTTTATAGAACTGATCCCATAGCTGTAGATTAGTTGTAAGGATAAATACATAATATTTATATATTTGCTAGCATGTAATTGCAGTTTATCCACTAGATAAAATAACTGACATATCTTATGAAGGTAAGTGCTCTTTACCTGATGACAGATTTCATATTTTTATGGTTCCTCTTTTAAATTACTGAAATGTCCTATGTGTGTTTGTATTTTTTTTTTTTGTTTTTCTAATTAGATGAAAAGCTGTCATACTTCGGCACCACCATAATCTTGGCTTATTTTTGTGTTTTTTGTAATAGATAATTTATCAGACTCAGCAAAGAACTGGTGCAGAGTGGGTTCAGGAGGTAGAAAAATGGAAGCTTCTGGCACAAAAAAAGAATCAGGAACTGGAAAATTTTCGAATGGAACTGGACTCTATTTTGGACATTCTTCGTGAACTTCAGAGGCAAGGAGTTGTTATTCCAGTACCTATGTCAACAAGGACAAACATTGCAGGATTTACTTGGAACACATGACCCATTCATTGCAAATATTCAGTGTGTGATATCATTCATTATGCTGATAGCATTTAAGAAAACTGCAGCCTGGAGGATCACTTTATAATTAATTTTAAAAAAAAGTACGGAGAACTTTGAGAGTTGATCAGTCATCTTCCAAAGTGCCAAGATGCCTATAAATAGAAGCACTCAAAACAGAATGAAAAAGCAGTTAATTCCTGTGAACAGATTACTTTTTAACTTAAGGGCATTAAGCAAACATTATTTATGTATGTTTCTTTTAAATATTTTAATTGAAAATACTTTTGATAAATAAATAACCTTCCATTGTACTGAGTTTCTTGAAGTCTCAGCACAATAAAAGGAACAACTGTAGAGCTCTTTATTTTGATGTGTGTGTGTGTATGTAAACAATTTTTCTGACGAGCACGAAGGGAACAATTGTGTATTCTGTGCTGTTTTAGTCCATTTTCCATCAACATGTCTTTGGAGTTAAAATTGTCCTTTCAAAGTACAGTGCTCGTGGTGTATTTCCTTTTGAAGTGTTACACATTTTCAGACATTTTATGAAGATAGATATTTTTATTTTTTCATCAGCTAGCATAAGCAACATAAACTGAAGTTGATATTTACAGAGGTGCTAATGAATCGATCTAGTACTTACATTTTTGAAATGGTCTTCCATTTTTTTTATCATAACTCATTCTTTAAAACATCACAAATGTGTACATAAATGGAGCATTTTGTGCATGTTTTATTGATAACATCTTGAGCATTGCAGGCTAAAATTTAATATGGATACTCAATGTGCATCATTAAAGGTAAGTGCCCTTTGAAGAAAAGGTCACCACAGCCATTACGATGTGTCCAGGAGCAGAAAGCAAACCACTTTTAATTTAGCTGACATTAAACACGCAATGATGCTTTGAGTGCCTCAGGATGGAACATTCGTTTTCTGTTGGATTTATCCACTTAGTATTGTTTTCTTGTTTTTGACAAGCTCCAGACTGGGGTTACTGTGTGAACACTTTATCTGCTCTGCATTGTATTTCAGAAAGATCAGGTGGCTTATGATAAACTAGGGAGTTTGCTTATTGTTCTTGATGGAAAAAAGACTTAAATTGTTTCAAAATGATATCTACAGTCTCAAGTGAGGCTGAACTGACATGATGTTTGCTTTCATTAAGCATTTGATTTGGATTCATACTGCTTTCTAAGGAGTAAAGTGGATGCATTACTCAAACCCTCACTTCCAGATAAGCAGTGGGTATGTAGACATGTAAAACTTATTTTTTGCTCCAGTAAAAAAAAAGCAATGTTTTGGATTCACCTAGTCTAGTTTCTTAGTACTGCTTTCTACTACAAGGATTAGGAAATGAGATAACTAAGTGCATTATGATTACCAAACCTTGTGTAGATGCATGACACTTTTTAGCTGACGCAAATAGAGGAGATCAGTCTGTGTTCCAACATGACCAAATATTCTTTTACATTTTCCTCTTTCTCAACAGCTCAACAACCCTAACAGAAGCATTGTTGAATTTTGTTACATTTCATTGTAAAAGTGAGAGCTGCATATTAGTAACTTTGGGGTGGGTTAGGCCTGTCCATCACATCTCTGTACTTTTCTTGCTCATTTCCCTGTTTTCCTAAAATACTAATTTGTGCATGGCAGACACACTGCTGTCATTTTCATGAAACTGTATGCACATATTCTTTAAATTAATTTGGTCCTGTTCTAATAGAGTCACACACCACTGCATTTCAAGATTGCTTTCAAATTATCCTAAATGTCTGCTGATTTGTGCTTGTCAATGCTGCATATTCTGTTTTCACACAACTACTGTTAAATCTTCTTTATGAGTACTAAATTTATCAAAAGACATAACTGTTGTAAAGAGCGATTGTTATAACTCTATGAAAAATAACCTTTCAGGTACTTGAAAATATCCTTTGACTGCTCAGAACTGTAAGGAAATCATGTTGAAAAGCTGATATGATGCCTTGTAACACAGCAGTGTTACGTCTGCAAGAAATTTGTACTTTTGACATGTGATAGCAGCCTTTTAGGCAACACATAGTGATGACAAATAAGGACAGCTTAGCTTGTACCCGTGTATACTGCTAACTCCATAGATGTTTTGCATTCCCGTCACTGTCCCTGTATTATTCATATTTAATGTCTACTTCCGGTCAGTATATTTGCCCTTAGCATTCTGTTAGAGCTCAGGACTGTATATCCAATACTTTTTTGTGAACATGTTCTTTCTTACATTACTTTTTAACCTCTTTGCTTTTTTTCTTCTAGCATACCCTTGATTCATCATACTCTCTTGTCTTTGGGGTTCTAGCTTTTCATATCCTACATACGCTTCTAAGATGCTTAGAAGATCCAAATTTGAAGACCATCTGCAGTCAATGATTGGATTCCTTTTCCAGTATATCCAGCGTGGCACAATTCTTAAAATTTCTGGCTACATGCAGTGGTGCATGCATTGCCTGCCAGGCTAGTTATACATGCTCAGCCACTGTGGTCAGATCACCCAATAGGCATATATCAGCAGAAATTTTCCACGTGTCTTTGTTTCTTAATGCTTTTTAAGGCACAGACTGTCAAAAGTGTTCCTGTAGTAGCCAAATCATTAGCCAGGACCCACGAGGCACTACATAAATTGCTTGTGGGAGGTTCACAGTATTAATGACTGCCGTAAGGGATATTGCTTTAACTCACTTTCAGGGTTGAGTGTCGGGGTACCAGTACCAACACCATCCATGTACAAGTGTCTCGAGCAACTCTGTGGCAAGCCTATTCATACAGGTGCTGTCCCTGAATTTCTCATCAAAGGCTTGCTGGTTAAACTCTACTTTGGCAAATCCTCTCCTCTCAACCCCCCCCCCCCCATGCTGAAAAAGGCTTGCTACCCAGAGTAAAAATAAGGCAGTTTAAGGCTATATATGTGCCACTCAAGAGTCAGTTCCACCTCTGGCATGTGCCACAGCAGATACTAGAGGTCTGTTGCATAACACTCAATACCTCACATATGTGATAAGTACAAGTTGACCCCCTCCAAGAATGGGAGCATGGGAGAAGCTCATATTCTTTTATTCTTCCCTTGAGGGTAATTCTGAGAATCCTTAAATCATTTTTGAGACTGACAAGGATACTGAGACTTTCTCCTCTTTGCAGCTTTGGGCATATGAAGTCCAGTTTGGACTGACATATAACACCCCTTCAACTTTGGAAATGGAGAATAAAGAACTTGAGTCATTCCTGTTATGGATCTAAGCTTGAAGGATGCCATTTTGGCATCATGAAAATATCCCGAGTCTGCTCCCTCTCTCGAGTGACTTGCTGACAGTGCATTCCAAACAGATTACTGTGTGATCTCTTTGGGCCAGCATAGCTTCCACAGACCACAACAACTTTCTGTTCTACCTCTAAGTTAGGAATATAGAGCTTTTGACAAGTTAATTAGGAGAGTGTTCTGTTTCACTTTAGTGCACATTCATTCACAGATCCCTTAAATATTTCTCTTATCTAATGTGTAGCCAAATTGCCTGGTCTCAGTGCACCTGAGGTGAGAATGCCAAAAAAGAGGGAAAAATGAAAGAAAGAAAAAAACATGGCGAAGAATAAACAAGGATGGTAATAAAGATGACTGAGTGAATTGATTGGTGAAGAGGAAGTCAGGTGGAAGAAGAAAAAATGTAAAAAAAAATCCTGAAAGGTCTTCACTTGGGTGTCTGTTAAGGATGCTACACACTTGAAACATGTAGTAGCTGTTCACCTGAAAATAATGGGGTGGCTGCAAGAAGATGCTGGGAAGACTAGGTGAAGAAAAGGAGCAACAGGGGTAAATCTAGTAACATTACTGGGGAAAATGAAGTTGCTGGAGAAAGAAGTCTGTAGTTTAAAAAAACAGATAGGTAACCAAGAAAACAAATCAAGAAGACAATCAGCAACCAAAAAGACAGAAAGAAAGAAAAAAAGTGTAAAATAAAAGACTGCTTTAAAAACAAACAATTTAATGTCATCTACACCACCCAGTCAGCTTTGATCCTAGAATACATTGGATTTGCTAAATTGGAAGGTATTCGCATAAAGTAAGAATAATCAAACATATCGTATGCAAACACATGCCGATTGCACCAAAGAATGGCTTCATATTCTCATGTCATTCAGAATATTTATTGCAAACAGATTTAAGAAATCACTAACACATCTCATCACTGAAATCAAATGGGATTTATTTATAATAGACATACTCAAGACAATATTCAAAGAGTCCTAACCACCATAGATATCTTAAATAGAGATAATCAAGAAGCCCTTATAATCACCCTCGATATTGAAAAAGCCTTTGACTTATTAAATTGGAAATTTCTTTTTAAAATTCTTGAGTCATATAAGTTCCCTATCCAATTCATTACGTTTATAAAAAATATTTATAATAATAATTTAGCGTACATAAAATTAGGACCATTTATGTCTGTATCTATTGAAATTACTAAAGGTACCAAACAAGGATGACCAATGTCCCCAGTTTTATTTGCATTAGCAATACAAACTTTTTCTTTGGCAATCCATTCTAATTTCAAAATTAAAGGCGTTAATATATATAATCAATTTGACTCTAAGATAATGCTATTTGCAGATGATATCTTACTTTAATAAACTCAGAAGAATCCTTACAAGAATTAGATTTATTAGTTAAAAAATTTTACTGTATCTCAGGATTAAAAATTAGCAATTTTAAATCTAACCTGCTATTAAATAAAAAAAGTCAATGATAAAACTAAATCGACTATAAATGAAATAGTTGGGAATACGAACTATAACAACATCGTGAACATATTAAAAACTCTTACAGAGAAATGGAATAAATTACATTTAAATCCTGAAGATAGGCTACAATTAATTAAAATGATTATATTGCCAAAAATAAATTACATTGCTTTATCTATTCCTATATTACCCAGTAAAAGTATTTTAAGATAAATAGAATTCTCTTAAAACTTTTATGGTGTCCAAAAAAAAAAATAGAATAGCTTTATCAAATCATATTAGACCCTGGGCGCTTGCAAGAATACATTATCCAGATTTAGAATCCTATATTAAAGCTTCTAATCTCAAAACAATCTTAAATTGGATTGATCCAAAATTTTCTTCAGCTTGGAAATCCCTACATGCAACTATTATCCTAAATGAAAATAAATTAATAAAAAATTTACAACTAAATGATCTGAGTAACAAACTTTGGTATGCACTTTGTGTCAATATACAATATAATATTATTAAACCCACAAATCTAAATTGTATAAATTATATTTACAATACTTTTAAAAGTTTTGATAACTATATTGATATTAAACTTTGGATACAGTTTACAAAAAACTTTTTTAATAATAGCGCAGATACTCTTAGTAATTGGGAGGCAAAAAATTTTACATGCTGGTATCATTGCACAATAAACTTAGCTACCCTGGATGCACAAAATTTAATTAAAACATTTAATTTATCAAAATCAGATTGGTTAGCTCTCAACAGCGTACTTCCATTTACTCAAGATCTGTGCAGAACAATAGAGAACTCTTCCTTTAAATCCTCGCCCAAATTTATACTTCTTATACATGAAATACTACATGGAGAATTTAATTGGAAAAATTTAATTTCAAAACTTTATAAAATCATTATTAACTATAAAACTATTCCTAATCAGAAAATTTGGGATTTTATTACTAAGAATTAAACATTGTCCATAATCTCTGAGAATAAAACTAATCTTTTACATTCCATTAAATTAACTTCTAATTTACAAGTTTGAAAGATTTTTTTCCTGGAAATTCTTGCATAGAGCTTTCTATACTCCTAGTAAAATTGCTAAATTTAATCTTTCTAAGGAGGTAATATGTTGGAGATGCTCTCTAAAATGCAAGGCCGATTGGTCTCATATTTTTTATGAATGTTCTCTCATTAAGAAATTTTGGGAATATATTGGTAATTTCCTTCAAGCTATCTTTACTGATTCCTTTATATTATCAAAATCTTTATTTTTTTAATGTAAATGAATCTCTTACAGTGAATAACAAAAATAAATACCTTCTTTGGACAATTTTGGCAGTAGCCAAAAAATGCATTACAAGAAGATGGAAATCATCCTCCATTCCAACCTTCAAGGACTTCATGATTTTATTGGACAAAGTAGTATTAATGGAAATAAAAGCATTAGTGGAAATAAAAGCTAAAGAATTAAGAATTTTTCCTAGAAAATGGACTAATAATCCTTCGGAGAAAGTTCTCTCTTATTAAGACAATGAATCCATACAAATGTTCATCTAATTAATCAAATTGGAAGCAAGAATTGTTGAATATATTGTATAACTTTCTTTATATGTTTATATTATTTTGCTATTCCCTTATCTTTTGCTTTTGAGGCCTTTGTAAATTTTGTACATAGTTTATCACAATTTGTCATTTAAATTGTAAAATATTTTTTTTCTCTATTCTTATTGGAAAATTAAATTAAAAAAATTGAGCAAAAAAAAAAAAAGAATATTTATTGCAACTGAGAAAAGACATAAAAACACTACCAGATTTCTTAGGCAATTTGTAAGGATAAAAGAGGACATATGAAGGAGAAAGAGAGAACCTGTGAAGGTGCACAGTAAACCCAATGTTACTGGAAAAGGAAGATATTTGTGTTCAAATTACCACTGGAACTGCAGAATGTTATTGGCATAGAACTGAGTAAAGGAAATATGCAGTGAAGTGAAGGTGACCATGCAATACAAATGGAATGTCAGTTTCACAAAAGGTGATCAGTAAGCCAACACTAGTCAGTGCATTGCTTGCCAGCTGCATCCTCCCCAAAATAAAACAGTGCTGATTCCATGAATTATGGATTCCAGAACTGCCAAACCAGAAAGGACCAGAAGGAAAACAAACACAAAGAGCAATATAGAACACAGATAACCCAGGATTGACCCAGAAGGAGATGAGAGAAAATCTGTAATGCAAAAGCAGGGACATTAGTACTCCTGAAGACAAAACAAGCAATAGCTGCAGAGTGAAAAATGGAAGGAATTATGCTGAAGAAAAAGACAATAAGCTCTTGAGGGACCACAGGCATGGGAGGAGAAGTAGGCAAAGAGAATGAGGTACCAGAGTGGGCCCAGAAAGGTCTTGTAAGAGAGGAAGTGCTTGAGAGCAAAGTCAACAGTGGAAAAAATTTAGGGAATGGAAGTAATAGAAGAGAAGGAGTTAGACAGCCAGAGCTGAATCCACCACTAGGTGACTAAAGCAGTTGGCTAGGGCTCACTGGCTGGGAGGGGGATGATTACCAAGGTATTGTCCCCTTTTTTATTACAAAAACAAAAGGACGTATTTTGTTTTTAAGGGCATTCTCCTATAAAAATGCAGGTCGCACACACCAGTTGTGTCTGTGCATGCATCATCCACATACCTCTTGTTCTTCCTTTTTGCATGCATGAAATTTAATGTTCCTTTCCTTCCATTCTTGGGCTGCTTCTGCCACAGAATGAAAGTAGACTCACTCCTGGACAGATTTGTGCTGCTTCTGCAGAATGATGATTCTTCAACAAGTAAGAGATGTCTGTGTGTAATGCCCTATTTAGGAATAACTATTGGTTAGTCAATTTGCTCAGTCTCAAACCCTGTACCTTAGTTACAGGAAGCAGTAGGCTGAATCCTCTACCCCAACTACCAAGGTGTTACAAAAATTGAGTTTCAAGGATTTGAGTGCATAGCTCTTAAATGTCAAGATTTTTGCCTCATATTTTAAGTCTGTTTCTCATACACTTGTGTTTTTCTGGCAAATCAGTGAGGACTGAATTCACTAAATAATGACAGTTATTTAGGTTTCAGTCTTAATATCCTTCATGAAATGCATGGTAACACAAAAACTTTTATTCTATCAACTTTCTAAGGTTATACAAGCAATATTTAAAATTTGTCCCTAGTTTTGGGTCTTTAAACCCCCATTAATTTTGGCTTTATCCAGATTTCTTGTGCTACAAGGTTGAGAGTCAAGTGCATTTTACAAAGAATTGAAAGTTTCAGGGGAAGAGAAGATTACTGCTGCACATGCTAAGTCTGTTTACAATGTGCAGCTGTTGTTTAGCAAATGATATCACTATTGTGCTTAAAAATTTAAAAGCATTGTTAGTAGCATAGCAGGTTGCATACTGTCTTTTGATGCAGAAGGCTGTGTGTTCTACTCCCACAGCATGTAGATGGATTGCTGATGCCCTGTTGTCCTTTAAGAGGGGTGGGATGTTGCAGTCTTGAGTATTTCCTTCTTTGGAGGAGATGCCTAGAAACTATGATCCTGTTGTCAGTTTGCCATCACTTCACTATTGCAATATTACCAGCTTACCATTGTTTAATGTAACATAGGCAAATTATTCTTTAAGGGCAGCAGGCACTGAATTTGTAGATGAAATACTGAAATATAAAGTTGTTTGCTAGCAGCAACCTCTTCATTAGTTACAGATCTCCTTAGTGTGGAATTATTCAGATGACATTTACTCTGTGGAGATTGTGCATATTAAATGATATTTACTGATATTGATGGATTGTAATGACAGGAGTCTGACTAGACTTTTATTGATGAAATGTTCTGAATTGAGCAGTTTTGTGTTTATTGGTTCATACATTTTGTTTTATTGCTTACTGGAAAAATATTCAAAAGTACAAATTTAAAGCACGGTCTAAGGCATGCAGTATTATACAAGGAATATAATTTAATACAATCAGGAAGGTGAATCAAAGAACACATGCATGCATGCATGGTCGTAAAAATGTGTGCAAGGGGCCTATGATTTGAAAACAGCCCAAAGGTAAACTTTATCCACCACTGGCCAGATTCATTTTCTTCAAATGTCGGTTTTGATGTAATTTCAATGAATGTGAGTTTCAAGGGCAGAGAAGTTTTAATGCTGTCTGTTTTCATTGTGAGACTGTATTGTTTTGTTTAGCAAATGTCAGTGTTTGTGCTATAAAATTTAAAATAAATGTTTTAAATTAAATCCAAATAATCAATGTAGAAGTAAAGCAGAAAACAGTGTACACACCGAGAGGTTTGAACAGTGTTAATGGTAACTGGGGAGAAATAGCCAAGTAATTAATGGGACTCTAGAATGGCTGCGGGGCGAGGTGTATGGGGGACCCCAATCCATTACCCTAACTAGGGCCCCATTTGACCATGATCTGGCTGTATAGATAGCAGTGCATTTTTGAGGCAGGAAGTATCTTATACAACATGGCTAAGATGTATGGCTTTGAATAACTAAAAACAATGGATCTATACTTAAAATCTTCAGTAGCTATAGGGATATGGTGAACTAATTTTTACCAAGAAGAAAATAAAATTAAAGGAAAGCAAATCCAGAAAGGGGCCATTTAAGTTCATAGGTAGTACTACTAGCTACCCTTGTTGGGCTATTTTAAGCCTGCCCAGTTTTCTTTTTTTTGTGCTTGAAATAACCTATTTCACTTGGTTATAGATTGCCCTAACACGTCTCATGGTTAATAATTATATTTTACTTATGTATTTATTTATTTGCAGTTTGTTAACTGGGAAAGTCCATTGAGCCAAAATGAGCCCGTTTTTTCAATGGATGCCCAGGGCGAAAAGCTCCAATTACAATTATTACAAAGCTAATGTCAACAAAGTACAATAAAATTTTCAAAAAATACTAAAACATAGTAATATAGAAGACAGAATAATAACATTTGAGAAAGGTGGTGTATATTATCCCTAACAAGAAAAAAATTTAGATCATATTGTAGACAATTTGAGGGGACCCATGCATAAAATGAAATATTTAGGAGCTGCTTGTGTCCATTAGTAGTACAGTGGGCAAATTTTCTGTTTCCCATCCATACATTAAAGTTGCACTTGAAAATGGACAAGGTTGAGTTTTGTTTTATGTGGATGGGGAGTCTGTTCCACAGCAGCAGGCTTCCTCTGCAAAATATACCTGTCCCTCCAAACATTTCTCTTGATGGTGCAGAAGAGGTTAGATCCCTAGACCCAGGATTTCTGATGCCATTTGATTTCCTTATGTGGCACTAAATCCATAAGTAATGAGTTGGAGGATGTCTTGTATGCTAGACACAGGTCACCACTTAGCAGTCTGCAGGGTACCTAGTATAGTGACAGGGCTGGACAGATACATACCAAAGGGGACATTATATTCAATGATTGGCCTTATGAGAACTGAATAAAGGTGGACAATAACATCCCTAGATTTAGACACAATCCCTTTCTTTATAAGCTATGCAATATAGGACTTTCTTACAACAATAGACACATGCTGGTCAAAGGTTAGGTCACTGTCCACATAATCCCACATACCGAATGACTGGGTCAATTGTTAAGGGAGTATTAGTCAATGTGGTAATTCCCTGGGGTAGATAACTTCCTTAAGGATACAGTAATGCATTTTTGGCATTTAGTTTCAGACCATGATTTTGACACCAGTTATTTATTTGAGGCATATCTTCTTGCAGGATGGATAATTCCTTTGAGGAGTCCATGACTGCTCCTAGCTTACAGTTATCTGCAGTCTTAGTCAGCCAGAACCTTTTGCTATTGGCTTTTACTTCTGAAAAGTAGATGCCAAATAGGAGATGTCCCAGCACAGAACCATTGGGGATTCCACTAGTGACTGATCTGTTTGTGGAAATGATTTCCACTATTTTGATTATCTGCATCCTGTAAGCTAATTGGCAATCCAGCAGGTGACATAGGGGTGTGTACCCAGTTTATTTAGCTTTTCTACCATACCAGAGTGGGGAATTGTTTAAAAAGCTTTGGCCAGGTTGAGGTATACAATGTGTACCATTTTGCCCTCATCCATTGCTTTGGGAACCTTTTAAAAAAAAATCCACCAAGATGTGCAAAGCATGACCTGCCCTTGACAAATCCAAACTGAGAGGGTTCCAGTGTTTAAAGGTTTCCTGTATCCTGATTGATTAACACTGTGGTAAGTCTTTCCATGGCCTTGCATAGGAGACTGGTCAGGCTTATCAGTCTCTAATCGCCTTGGTCTGTGGGAGGGCCTCCCTAATGCAGGGAATGACTATAGCTGTTCTCCATTTACTTGGTACAAAACCTATATGAAGGCTGAGATGGAACAGTGTTGTTAGGGGTGTGGCTAAGTAATGTTTTGTACTATTCAAGATGCATCCAGGAATATTGTTAGGACTCGTCAATGCAGTATTTTTAACTTTTGATTGCGTTTTTAGGACTTGGTCTTGTGTGATTGCTGGTGGCGAATCAGTTTCAGGTATATCTTAAGGGATAGACAGAGGAGGGAGAGCAGGGTAAAGTTAGAGCTAAATTTAACAGCCAGTAGGTTTGCTATATCTTCAGCCTCAGATAGGTAATATCATTCGCAATCAGCTCAGTGCACTGCTGCATTGTGCTTTTGAGATTACGAACATAACTAAAAAATGCGTTGTGATTGTCTTTTGCTTGAGTAGCTATTTTAGCCTCAAACTTGGTTTTGGTGGATTTTATTAAGCTCCTTGGTTGTTTGTTTGCTTATTATTGTTGAGTAGCTATTTTAGCCTCAAACTTGGCTTTGGTGGATTTTATTAGGCTCCTTGGTTGTTTGCTTATGTCATTTGCAAGTGTTATATCATTCCAGGAATTACTGTTCTTACTTTTGGTCAAAATTATTTTCCTTTTATTATAAAGCTTGTTGATATTATGATTCCACCATGTGGGCGTGTTCTGGGGTTTGCCATGCACTTGTTCCTACAGAGTACAGCTGCATATCTGCAGCTGTTTACATGCTGGTGTAGTGTGGTGGTGTCTGTGTATTTAGTGGAGTCAACTGGTTCTGGTAGGGATTTGAAACTTGCCAATGAATCACTTGAGAGCAGATAGCTTGTCTTAAAGGAAATTCTAAAGGTACCTTTTGTGGAAGGGTTTTCAGGTTTCAGTTTTATTTCAAAGGGGACTGCTTTATGGTAAGACATAATTGATAAAGGTACGCAAAGGATGATGCAAGATGCTCCCATATTAGTAAGGACAAGATCCAAGATGTTATCCCCTGTAATGGGCACTCACACTATTTGTTCCAGGGCATTTGTATTGACAAAATTCAGGACTTTCTGTGCTTGTGCACTAGTGGTGGTGTAAATTTCCCAGTCTGTAGTTGGATAGTTTAAATCACTTAGGAAAATGGTATTGGGTTTAATACTAAGTGATTCTACCTCCAGCAGATAGGTGTTGTGGCTTTCTTTTGTCATAGAGGGAGTACTATAGCTAGATAATATATGATATGGGACTTTTCTGATGGCTATTTGGACATGAAGAAGTTATAGTGCATCATGCTGCTTTACCAGCCTTGGTGTGAGTCTCTTATGGATGTAGATTGAGACACCTCCACTTTATTTCCCCTTCTGCACAGTAATTGAACTAAACCTGTGGAAGGTGTGATAGCCCTGCACAGCCAGAATGCTGCCCGCTATTTTAAACCATGTCCCAGCCACTACACAGATGGCTATGTCTTTCAGGGTGAAAAGGGCTTGTAGAGAGTGTAGTTTCTTGTTCATCTCCTAGCATTGATCAGTAATGCTTTCATATTTTCCTTAGCATGTTTTTACATGTTAGAAGGTTTATCAGGTTGGCATTGCCTAAACAAGGCACTATGGGGTGGGCAATGTCTTTGCCAATAAACAAAACCTGAGAATGGATAGATGCAGGCCATCCCTAGTGAAGTGGTCTGTCGATCATATCCTTCTAGGATGACAAACTTTGGATCCCCTTTGAATGACACCAAAAACTTAGCCAATTATTAAAGCCAATCATTTTTTTCTCATATTATGGCCTAATCCTTGGAGAACGTAGAATGCTGCTTAATGGTAGGTCATGCATGCCATGGGCACACAGTCTGAGAGCTCCATCATGTCTCTGTTCATGTAATCCTCAAGTCATTAACACCGGCATGCACTATGGCAATATCATACTAGTACATTTTCAAGGACTTGAGTGCATGTATGACCTGATGGATCCTGACACCAGACAAGTAACTGTCACTCTTTCCTTGTTCGGCCTGGTTAAGAGGCATATCAGTGTGTCTTGCAAAGAGTCACCTATAACGAAAGTTTGTGTTAGCTTGATGCCTTTCGTACAGACTCAGCATCTGAGTCTTTGGGAGTCCTTGTGCTTTGTGAAAAAGTAAGCTTAATATGTTGAGAGTGCTTTGGCCTGTGTTTTGTTTTGGAGGTCTTTTAAGTTTAGGCAAGTTGAACTTTAAAACCTCAGCATATGATGGATTATGTGTGTTGTTATAGCCTTGGAGAGATGTGATGTGTGGTGTACTGCTGATGATTTGGGTATCTGAGTTTATTGTGTGTGAAATGTTTTCCCCCAAGGATATTATATATCTATGTCTCTCACACTATGTTATGCTGTTTGAGTAATGATCGTCCAGTAGCATGAGACAATCCATACACTGTTACAAGATACCCATCTCGTTCAGGTAGCTAGAGAAGTTGTGATGAAGTGCTGGTCCGTGGTACTGACAGGAATGATTCGGAAGGGTGACTATAACTGCTTGGAGTTCAGTTTTTTAAATGATGTTTGGGTGGACTGAGTATTTAAATTTCAATATAAAACAACTGGTATGTAAACATTCTGCTTTCATCAAGAACCAGTAAGCTAATTGTAGTAAAAAAACACTAATTTGATACTAAAATCCGTGCAAGCAGTATCAGTACACTCAATATTAAGTGATTTTTATGAAAGGTATTTTAGCCTGGTGAGTAGTTTAAGGGGAGAGCCTTTCTAAAATAACACGTGCTTACTGTCAACAGCTAATAAACGGAGATGGAGGGAATTATGTTGTCGAGTTATCATAAGGGGTAGGCAATGACAGGTACACTGGGTTTAAGAACACAAGTACAGCATGATGAATGGGTGGGAATGATAAACAAACCCTTAGCTCTGAGCTGACTGGCCTGGAACTGCCTCAATGCAAAGACAAGTCTTGAAGTTGCCTGACATACACGGAGTACACAAGAATGAAACCAGGGCTTAATAACCGCAATTAGACAAACTAAACAGCAAAAGTGCAATGCAGCTATGTAGTGGAATCACTAATATAGGCCTTAAAGACCATAGCTAAAGCAGGTACAGACTGTTAAAATTAATTTAAAATCAGATCAAGAAATGAAAACATTTATCTGTCTTTCTATGTGTAGTAGAACTATTACCTAAAAAGTTTTTACTACCTAAAAAAAGAAGGTGTTTGATCTTTTCCAGCAACTCTTAATCAGAATAAATGTTATCTGCTCCTAAAAGTGAAATGTAATTAGTGGTGTCTCTTAAGATTGTTTACTATGCACTATCCTCTTTGGAACCTGTTTCACTGAATTACAGTAAATGGGAATTTCACTTGGCTAGCAAAACTTGTAGATGACTGCATGCTAGAAATCACACTGTATTCCCCCTTGGACTCACTAATACTCCAACAAGGCCTACATTTGATAACAACTGGTGCTTTAAAGACAGTTTCGCCTTAAAAGAAAAGAAATGTAGTATAGTTACCATTGGTAAAACTAGTGCTTCTGCACAGTGTATTACATAAATGGAATTCACTTTTAGACTGACATTAACGTGGATAATAAGCTATCCTTAATTCAGCATATCTTCAGTGTTGTCAGAGACTCCTTCTATTTCGTAACTGTTATGAGTTCTCTTCCAGATTCTAATCCATCCTAATCTGCTCTCATTTGCCACATCATAGAATACAGTGCGCCATTTAGTTGTGTAGTATAAAACAACTCTCACAGCTAGAAAGGTCCCGGTGCTTTAAAACCAGGGATTAAGGAGCCATTCTTATTTGGATAGACTAAAAGCCCTTTCATAATTTTCAATGGCTTCTAGACTCAGGAAATGACCTGTACCTTGCCTTCTGCACTATCTCAAAACTTGCTGAGTGTGACCTCCTTTTTCTTGAAAAGTAAGGATCCCCAGTTAATACCAATACCAAAGAACTAGTTCTATGTCAGAATAACAACAACTCCCAATTCATGGATAAAATCAACACCCATGGACAAATTTATCACCCAGCACCTCCCTGGGTCATGGGAAAGCTTCCCCTACATAACTAGACAGTGTAAAAGTTAGCAATATTGAAACTTTCAGGGCAGCACAGTGGCACAGCAAATAGTATTGTCGCCTGACAGCAAGATGTTCCCTGGTTTGGTTCTTGGCTGGGGTGCCTTCTGTGTGGAGTCTCTGCATGTCCTCCTTTTATTCACATGGGTATCCTTTGGATTCTCCAGTTTCTTCCCACATTCGAAAAACATACAGTAAGTGGACTGGATACTTTAAATTGGCAATAGATGTGAATGTGCATGTGAAAGTGTGGTGTGGAAGAATTACCGAGGCAGGGCTAGCCACCCGGCAGTGTAAACCTTGGCTCTAGATGACTGTCACTGTTCCAAAAATATTTTTATTAGTTTTAAAACTTTTACAAAAAAGAAATGAAAATAAATACAAGATAAGGAACTTGTAAGGTACATCAAACCAAGAAAAAGAAAGTAAAGTACATTCTAAATTAATACAAACAGTTAACACGTTTTGATTTATAGACGAGCAGTTATTGTAACAAATACCTTACTCCTAAACGAGTAAAACATTCACTAGGTTGCCCCAAAAAAACAATACAAATAGAAATCAGGCCTCCCAAGAGGAGGATAACTTTAATCAGATAACATACTATTATATAAACTATTAACTATTTTGGGGGTACACCACCTAAAGTAAACTATACATGTCCTAAACACCTATTTACACCATATTTACAATACATTTACATCATGGATGTCAGAGGACCTCTCCGAATAAAATGACATAAGACAATTAGTAAAGTGTAATGTTTACATTATCAAATAATTTTGGACCATACATAGTACAACAAGGATCCAGTTTGGAATGCAAATGTGTAAGAAAAAATGTTGCTGGATTTTACTTATTCCGGATTAGATTCAAGAGATTTTCCCAATATTTTTAAAATAATTATTTTTCTTTTTGCTATTCGTGCAGATTTTGTGCACTGATACATATTTTATTGCCATATCCTTAAAGTTTTCCCATTAAATTGCTGAAGGGTTGATCCAATTTTTAGTAATGAAATATTTAAGGGGAGCACAAACTGAGACAAGAACATGATGGTGAATACCTTTGATTTGAATAGGAGCAATATTGAGGATCATAGTTTGCCAAGAAAATAAGTTGTCAATCTCGCCTTCATTCTTGCTGGATGGGTTTGGAGCCGATCCTCGGCTCTGACTCGGCACTTGCTAAGCTCAAGAGTCACTTCCACCAGCTCGAGGCAGCCCCATATCCCATGATGCAAGGCGGAGATTACCCAGATCTCGTTTGCCACTTCGCTCATGAGGTAACTTTTTACCAGCTCCTGGTAAGTGAATTTTTCTACCTTTTTTTTCTGAGACTTTAGTCCACCCCAGTACTTTATATTTATATATATATATTACTTTAACTTCCCGATTCACTTAGCCCTATTCCCGTTAGTGTCCCGTTCCCTTTATTCATATTTTTGCTAGTCGGGCCTTAGGTCTTTACCCCTCCTATATATTTCCTGTCAGGGTTTGTTTGGGTGTGTCTGTGTGTTCTTTCCCTGTACTTGGTTTTGTTAATCTAGTTTATTTTTTGGACTGACTGTGTAGTGTGTGTGTGATTAGGTACTCAGTCATGTCTAAAGAGGCTAGGGTCTCAGGCTTCAAGAAGTGTGACTCGTGCTGTCAGAAGATGTCTCTGACAGACGGTCACACTTCTTGTATTTATTTCCTGGGACCTCTACACCTGCAGGACTCCTGTGCTATTTGCCACTCCTTCAGCCAGAGAGTCCTGCAGGAACGTAGAAATAAACTTATTCTCAGGGGCTTATTAAAGCCTGAGAGCTCCCCGGCTAAGTCCGGCTCGGGGAAGCCCTCAAAGCCTCCCAAGGCCCAGGCTTCAATGTCCAAGCCTTCAGCCTTGGCTCTGACTCCCTCGGAGTCGAGATCGGCTCCGGCTGGAGCCGATCCTTCCTTCTCTGAAGGTTCGGTATCGGTGCCGATACTCTTGCTTCCATGCCTGTGTCGGCTCCGGCTGGAGCCGACACATCTCTGACCCAGCTCAGAGCCGACAAGTTGTCGGCTCCAACTGGAACCGAAGGTTCTTCGGCTCCGATGGCTCCGTCGAGAAAGAGATCCAGATCTCCGTCGCTGGAGTCTATTCATTCGGCTCCGGCCTCTCCCTTACTTTTGGAGCGGAGCCATCGGAGCCGATCTTCAAGGTCTTCCAGACTCTCAGACCATGACTTGGAGAGAGTGGTGAGTAGACTGCTGAAATCACAGGCACTGGCCCAGATACTTCATAGCCCGTCTCAGCAGATGACCGTTATTCCACACCCTCCAGAAATTCCTCCTTCGACTGTCCTTCAGAGCTCGGAGCCGGAGCTTATTGGAACTGTGACTGTTGGTGCTTCGGAGCCGATACCACTCCTTTCGGCTCCGTCATCTTTGACTCCTATCTCCTCCTTGAGACCGTCCTTGGAGGGATCCGGTCATCGGGCTTCCCTTGTCAGTTCCGAGGGGGTGAGTGGCATCGGACCCTTGTCCAACCCCGATGTCCTTCAAGGATGCATCTGCAGTCCTAACAAATGGGTTGTCCTGGCCTCAGGCAGCCCTTCGGTCGGCCGGATTCCAAAGTCTGGGTCTGGCCTCGGCTGATGTCGCACTTCACCCGACGTCATAGCTGCAGTTCAGTGGGTATAAAGGCATCAGCCGACGCCATTTTCCTCAGTCTTTCTTGCCACGTGGCGCCCGAAGCAGAAGCTGTTCGCAAGTGCTGGTCGGTCAGAACCAGCGATTGCTACTACCGAAGACTTCTAAAAAGCTAAGTACCCCGTTGGGGACTCTTTCTTGCCTCAGCCGATGTCAGAAAAAGTGAATAACTGTTTAACTTGTGGGAAACAAATACCTCATAAAGATTTCCACTCTTACTGCCTACCTTGTTTAGGCCCAGACCACGACGTAGCAGCTTGTCTAGCCTGTGCTTCCTTCAACCGACGAACACTTAGACGTCGGTCAGAGTTTGCAGAGGAGTTTTTCGGCTCCGCTTTTGCTTATATCATGCCGTCGGAGACTCCGACTTCACATTTAACTAAAAAGTGTAAGGAAAAGGACCGACACTCGCGGTCCGCGGTTTCGGCCGAAACCACGGCTAAGCCAACCACGAGTGTCTCGGTTTCGGCCGAAGCCGAGTCCGCGGTTCTTCCTTTGGCCGAAAGCATGCCTCCTTCTACCGAGGCCTCTTCCAGCATGGCTGAATCTGCTACTGAAAATCCACCTGCTCTTACAGTTTCTCAGGATTTATCAGATACTATCCCCTTAGATGTATCTACTCCTGCACGTGGAGCTGCTAGGCCCCCTGCATCCATGTCAATTAAGGCTTTTGCCAGGGCTAAAGCAGCTAAATCTTAAAAGGCCGTGTCTGCTAAAGCCCCCTCTCACAGGCCTAGCTCTAGTACTCAAATGCTTAGTCTAGCAGAGGATCTCATTTCTTTAATCAGGGGAACCCAGTCTCACCCTGACAGGGCCTCTCACCCACCTCCAGAGAAGAGGCTTAGAGCAGAGCCCCCTGAGCCAGTTTCTTCAGATTATTCCTCTGATGATTCAGAAAATACAGATCCTCCCAGAGGGCCCTTATTCTCCATATGAGGACTCTGATGCAGAGGATTCCATACCTTCTGCCTCTCCTCCTGAGGAATTTTCTTTTGGGGAAACCTTGCATGCTATGAGGGAACAATTTCAATGGCAGGGCCAGGATTTTTCAGACTCTAGGAAAAGGCTTAGGACCTTTTTGCATTTGCCACAGCATAGGCCTTTAGCTATTCCTCCAGTACTTACAGTTGTGGATGATGCATTTAATGATGCTTGTACTGCCCCTGACTCACTGCCTCCGGACCCTGCTAAGCCCGACAGATACTACAGGGTTCCGGACACACATTATCATTTGTATAAGGCTCCTATTGCAGATCCTGAAACTATTTCACAGGGCCCCAAAGCTGTAACAGCTGCCTCTGCCAAAAACCCTCCCTCTGAAAGAGAATCTAGGGCATTGGAGAGATGGGGTAAAAAGTTTATACTTCTGCTACTCTTTCGGCTAGGGCCTTAAACTGTCAATTCCACATGATTCAGTATCAGGAATTTCTGTTAGATCAGCTCACTAAAAAACTGTCCTCGCCTGAGCCTTTAGACCGTAAGTCCCTTCAGGATTTGGTGCATAACAATCAGCAGGTCAGTAATCATTCCTTAAAATGCGGCTATGATGCACTGGAGGCTTCCTTTACATCAGCTATGACTGGTACAGTGATCAGAAGGCATGCATGGTTAAAAGAGCAATCCTTACCAGACCATGTAAAGTCAAAGCTTCTAGATGCTCCCATGGAAAAGCAAAGTTTGTTTGGTTCCCCTGCACAGCAAGTGTTGAAGAAGGTGGAAGAAAAAGCTAAATCTGTCCAGACAGTCAAGGATTTCTTACAGGTCCAGCCTCCGAGGTTTAGTAGGAACTGGCCTTCCAAGAATTGGTCCTTTCCAGACACCACCAGAGCACAGAGAAGCAGAAATAGATGCCCTAGAGGCAGAGGTCAATCCAGAGGTGCCTACAGGGGACGTCAGTGGCAGCCTAACAGCCAGAGAACTACTGCCACAGATCCAGCCACTACCGCTTCTACAGGACAATCACAGTGACTTGGCTCTGAAACCGCCTACCAGGGAACAACTGGCAGCACCCTTGGGTGGAAAATTAGCCTTATTTTCAGTAAATTGGCATTACATTACAGGAGACAAATGGATTTTACAGACAATAGACAAGGGCTACAGGTTTCACTTCCATACTCTTCCAAGGAAGAGAGGAATGCCAAACCTACCTCCAAACCAAAGGACAAACGCTCTACAGCAAATAGACCACTTACTAAGGATGAGAGCTATAGAAAAGGTACCGGCTATGGAACAAGGACAAGGATTTTATTCAAGGCTTTTCCTAGTACCAAGAAAGGAAAACCAATGGAGACCTATCCTCGACCTGTCCGCTCTAAACACATATCTCATTGTTCAAAAATTCAAAATGCTGACCCTACAACAACTTCTTCCCATGCTGGGCAAGGAGTCTTGGCTGGTAAGACTGGATCTCAAGGAGGCATACCTGCACGTCCCCATACGACCAAATTGCAGAAGATACCTCAGATTTCTTGCAGGATCAGAGCATTATCAATTCTCAGCATTTCCTTTTGGCTTATCTACTGCGCCCAGAGTATTCACAAAATGCCTGGCATCAGTAATTGCTCATTGCAGGCTTCAGGGAATTCAAATTTATCCATACCTGGACGACTGCCTGTTACAAGCGGACAGCAAAGACAAATTAACAAAAGATTTGAAAAAGGTTATTCACCTGTTGCAAGCCCTGGGATACACAGTCAACACAAAAAAGTCAAGGCTGATACCATCCCAAAGGATAACCTTCCTGGGTGCAGAACCGGACACATCAAACCAGATGGCATTCCTCACAGCAGAAAAACAGAAACAGCTACCACTCTATTTCATGGCATTAACAATGCAGAACCAGCTTACAGCAAGGAAAATCCTGCAAGCCCTGGGTTACATGGCATCCTGCATAATACTAATTCCACAAGCCAGACTACATATGAGGAAGTTGCAATGGTACCTGAGGAATTTATGGTCTCAGCACAAGCACAGCCTAGAAACCCAAATTCCAATAATCCCATGCCTGAAGCAAGAATTCCAGTGGTGGGCCCAGGCCTGTCAATTGAACAAAGGGCTGCCCTTCCACAGGCCTCACCCAAGCCAGACGATCACCACGGACGCCTCAGACCTCGGTTGGGGGGCACACATGGTGGACAAGTGCATACAAGGCTTATGGACTCAAGACCAGATGAACCTTCACATAAATCAAAAAGAGATGCTGGCAGTAAAACAGGCAATTCAGACATTCAGACCATTTCTTCAACAGGGTCATTTGCTAATAAGGACGGCCAACACCACGGTTATGTGGTATATCAACAAACAGGGAGGCACACATTCATATCCTCTATGCCGGATGGCAATGGACCTCTGGAATGTGGCCCTGAGCCTCAACGTTCAGCTCCAAGCCATATTCGTGCCAGGAAAAGAAAATATACTAGCAGACATCTTAAGCAGAACCACCACGGATGCCCACGAATGGATGCTGCATCCAGACATCTTCAAAACCATCACAAGGACATGGGGACTGCCAGAAATAGACCTGTTCGCATCCCCACACAACCACCAATTGAAAAAATTCTGCACAAGGACATACCACCCACTCGCTTGGAAGGTGGACTCCCTATCCTTCAGTTGGGAAAACCTGACAGCATATGCATTCCCACCTCTTCCTTTGATGCACAAAGTGCTACTGAAGATCAAAGAGGATCACCCGAGGATCATCTTGATAGCTCCAGATTGGCCGAGGCAACATTGGTACCCGCTACTGAGGAGTATGTCCCAGGAACACGCATGGCCTCTACCCCTACTACCTCTACTGCTAACACAGAACAACTTCAAAATCCTGCATCCAAACTTGAAAACACTGCAGCTAGCTGCTTGGAACATTACATAAGGAAAAATAACCCAGATTTATCTCAAAGGGTTAAAGACATTATCTTGGAGGCACGCAGACCCTCAACAAGGAAAACTTATTCAGCAAAATGGAAAAGATATCTCCTCTGGAGTGCAACAAAAGGAGTAGATGCATCATTGGCAAACATAGCTAACATCCTGGAATACTTAGCAGAGCTTTTCCACAATGGTCTGTCTTACTCCTCCATTAAGATTCATGCATCAGCAATTTCAGCAGAATACAACATGGATCCTCCAGTCTTTTCTCAACCTCTACTCAGGCAGTTTCTCAGAGGAATTAAAAATGTAAAGCCACCAAGGAAACCACCATTGCCTACATGGGACTTGAACTTTGTGTTAGAAAAGTTGACACTCCCCCCTTTTGAACCAGCAGCAACAGCAGAATTACAGTACCTATCTTGGAAGACTGCATTCCTGCTTGCAATCACTTCAGCTAGAAGGGTTTCTGAATTACAGGCATTAATGGCAGTACAGCCCTTCCTTATCTTCCATCAGGATAGAGTGTTCATGAGAACTAATCCTACCTTTATGCCAAAGGTGGTCTCCAGGGTATCATTAAACCAAGCAATACACCTACCAACATTCTTCCCCAACCCACAGAACAGCAGGGAAAGATTGCTGCATACCTTGGATGTACACAGACAATTGCGCTACTACCTGGACAGAACCAAGAACAATAGAAAAACTGACCAGCTTCTGGTAGCATATGCAACAGGAATGGAAGGAAAAGCAATTTCAAAACAAACAATCTCAAAATGGATAGGAAATTGCATTAGATTTTGTTACTCTTTTCATGGAAAGGCAACTCCAGAAAACATCAGACCTCATTCCACAAGGGCTACAGCCACTACTGCAGCTTTCTTATGAGGAGTGGCTACCAAAGACATTTTAGAGGCTGCTACTTGGAGCTCCGTGCATACATTTGCCAAGCATTATAATCTGCCTTTATACTCCAGATCCCGAGCAGGTTTTGCCACTGCTGTTTTGCAAGGGATCTTAACTACACCATAAACTCTTACTGCCTCCTTAGTGCCTCCTCCCCCAGTTTGGCTATGGTATTCTACCCATTTGTTAGGACTGCAGATGCATCCTTGAAGGACATAGTACAGTTTTGTACCTACCATAAATGTAGATGTCAGAGAGGTATGCATCTGCAGTCAGGATTACCCACCCTCCTTCCCCTCTGTGGTACTCCTAGGGTATTTGCCCATCTTGTAGCTAGCTGGGGGAATCTATTATGGTGTATTTGTTTGTATATATGTATATACATGTTTATTTCTATTTGCTCTCTATTGTTTGGAAACATTTGCATTTATCCAAATTTAGCCTTCCTAGAGGGCACCTGGCATCTGGGGCAAGAAACACTGAGGAAAATGGTGTCGGCTGATGCCTTTATACCCACTGAACTGCAGCTATGACGTCGGGTGAAGTGCGACATCAGCCGAGGCCAGACCCAGACTTTGGAATCCGGCCGACCGAAGGGCTGCTTGAGACCAGGACAACCCATTTGTTAGGACTGCAGATGCATACCTCTCGGACATCTACATTTATGGTAGGTACAAAACTGTACTTTCTCCCCCTCGGAGCTTCGGCTTTGGTAAGCTCGGCACCATCTGCTTCGGAGCCTTCCCTTTCGGTGGGGCCGGGGATTCCTGTTTCCTTGGAGCGGGAGCTCTCGGTCCTCCCCGGGAGGGGAGCCTTCGAGGTGATGAGGAGTGTACTAGCCCCCGAGCTGAGTCAACAGTCGGCCCCTTTTTTCTCCTCCCTCTTCAGTGCCTGTAGATATCTCTTCCCACTCTCTTGCTCCCGGACCCAGAGATCCATCACCCCAGGTTTCCCCATTGGGAATACCTTCCTCTTCCGAAGTTTCTCCTGATCCTTCAGGGGAACCCCCGCATAAGAGGACTTGCAAGAGGAAGCATTTAGACTCCCCTGAGTCTACGACATCAGATACTGACTTAGATGAGTCGGAGGGGACCCCAAGATCCCCCTCTGAGAATGTCTCCTTTTCAGACATTCTTGAACTCCTGAAACAGAGGGGGAACTGGCCCTCCATTAACCCCTTCGAGGATGAGTCGGTATACCTGGAGGCTTTTGGATCTCGACCCTCCACCTCCTGGGTTTCTCCGCCTTTCGACCCCCTCATGGACGTGATAGCTCGAAAGGCGTGGGCATCTCCTGATTCTGTGGAACCAGTCCCCAGGAGGCCTTCTAAATTTATCACGGCCCCCACTGAAAAACAGTTTCTCACCAAAGGTGTCCCAGTTGATGCCATGGTGGCGGCCGCCACCAAAAAGGAACTTGCAGATCCTTCCGTACCGGTCCATCCTCCTAACAAGGAGTCTAGGACCATGGACAGGTATGGTAAGCGGATGGTTTTCGCAGCGACCTTTACTATGCGTTCGCTGAATTATCTATGTCACTTCACCCGACTTCAAAGAGATATCCTCAAGGAATTGGGTGAGGTGGTACAGGATCCGTCAGCTGCTGGGGCTCAAGAGAAGATTGCCTCTCAGCTGGGAATCCTAAATTCCATAACTAACTCCTCCATGCGGCTCATTTCTTATGCAGCCGATGGAGCGAGTAGAGCTGCAGGCACAGGAGTGGCTCTCAGACGCCAGTCCTGGATGCGACTTTGCAATTTTGCAGACCCCTTTAAGGCGTCCTTCACAAACTCTCCCTTCGATGGGACAACTTTGTTTGGACCTCAGGTGAAGGACACTTTGACCAGGTGCAAGCAAGACGGCAAGACTCTTTCTGCCGTAGGAGTCCGTTTCTCCACCCCTTCAAGGCCTTACCCCAAAGGTCAGAAGGGAGGGAAAATGTGGTTCCAAAAATCTCAAGGAGTCACGCCTGACGCACATGGTCAGTTTACCCCCAGAGGCAGAGGGGGTAATAACAACAGACGCCGCCCTAGGGGCAGAGGGGGTCCGCAGAACCAGGGCAGCAGAGAGCCTCTCTCTGACAAGCCCTTTCAGCATCCCTGAGGTGTTGCCCGACTGCCCACCCTTGGAGGAAGTCGGGGGGAGATTGTCACTGTACCCAGAAGCCTGGCTTTCCTTTTCTCAAGACAAATGGATACAGTCAATCATATCCGAGGGTTACAAAATACCTTTCGAGAAAAGCCCCTTCCCTCAAAAAGGATCCCTTCCAGATGTTCCACCCGGTCTAAGGGAAATTGCAAAGCTAGAGGTTTCAAAACTTCTAGAGAAAAGGGCCATCCAGCCAGTTCCAGCAGGCCATTTAGAATCCGGAATCTACTCAAGGTTCTTTTTGGTCCCCAAAAAGATGGGAGACTGGAGACCAGTATTAGACCTCAGCAGACTAAACAAGTCTGTCAAAAAGACGAGTTTTCGGATGGTCACACTTCAATCGATTTTGCCCTTTCTGGACAAAGACAACTGGATGTGCTCTATAGACCTTCAGGATGCGTACTATCACATAAAAATCCACAGACGCTCCAGAAGGTATCTCCGCTTTCGGCTGGGGACCAGTCATTTTCAATTCAGAGCCCTGCCCTTTGGTCTCACCACAGCCCCCAGAGTGTTCACCAAATGCATGGCAGTGGTCACGGCTCACCTGAGACGTCAGGGATTCCAGGTGTTTCCGCACCTAGACGACTGGCTCCTCACAGCCACCACCAGGCATCAACTTCTCCAGGCCAGGGATTACACTCACGTCTCTGCAGCCAGTTAGGGATTTCTGTCAACTTGAAAAGTCTTCCTTATCGCCTTGCCAATCTATTACCTTTATAGGCGCAGATCTAGACACTACTCGGATGTCAGCAAATCTAACAAATCAAAGAATCCTGGATATCCAAAATCATGTTCGGATCATCCTATTCAGCAAAAAGGTACAAGCCAGGTTGGTCCTGAAAGTATTAGGCCTAATGGCAGCTGCCATCACACTTCTTCCTCTGGCCCGCTTTTACATGCGTCTCCTACAGTGGATGTTGTTTACCCAATGGTCCTTCCAGCAGTTGCCCATGCATCACAAGATCCTTGTCACACAGATCTGCAAGAGCCACCTATCCTGGTGGATTTCTTCCCCCCTAGTCCATCAGGGCAGACCATTTGTCCCCCCCGGCCTCGGTAGCCACGGTCACTTCGGATGCCTCCCTGATCGGGTGGGGGGGCATTATCAGGGCAGGATGGTCCATGGCACGTGGCAACCGTTCGAATACCACCTGCATATAAATGTCCTAGAGATGAGAGCAGTGCTTTTAACATTGCAAGCCCTCAACGACTTTCTTCCTTTAGGAACTATCGCAGTTCACATGGACAACATGTCCGTAGTATGGTATATCAACAAACAGGGTGGGACCAAGTCCTATCCTCTGTGTCGAGAAGCTCTCAGACTTTGGCAATGGGCGATCTCCTCTCAGCGGTTTCTGATAGCAACGCATATCTCCAGGAAAACCAACATCATAGCGGACAGGTTGAGCAGAGCTATACTCATGCCTCACGAGTGGTGTCTCAAACAATCTATAGCGAAAGAGATTTTTCAGAAGTGGGGCCCTCCTTGCTGCGACCTTTTTGCTACATCCCAAAACAGCAAATGCCCAGACTTCTTCTTCTCTCTTTCCACTTCCAGGCCATCCCCCCAGAAACGCTCTAACCAAAGATTGGCCCCGGGGACTTCTTTATGCTTTTCCCCCTTTTCCGTTGATTCCTCAAGTGCTTCAGAAAGCTACTGACTTGAGAGCCAAGCTGATTCTCATTGCTCCTTACTGGCCTCGACAAATTTGGTTCCCGTTCCTTCATCGACATCTCTTAGTGCAGCCTTGGCATCTGAACCCAGTTCCAGATCTTCTGACCCACCAGTCGGGTGAACTGCACCGGTCCATTCATTCCCTCAACCTCACTGCTTGGTTGCTCCACTTCCTTCCTTAGCCAGGCTTCCTATGATCTCTAATCCCGTTAGGGATATCATAGTAGCTTATCTAAAGTCCTCTACCAGAAGGATTTACTCTAGCAAATGACAACGATGTCCTTCAAGGATGCATCTGCAGTCCTAACATATGGGTTGTCCTGCCTCAGGCAGCTCTTCGGTCGGCCGGATTCCAAAGTCTGGGTCTGGCCTCGGCTGACGTCGCACTTCACCCGACGTCATAGCTGCTGGGGTATAAAGGCATCAGCCGACGCCATTTTCCTCAGTCTTTCTTGCCGCGCGGTACCCGAAGCAGAAGCTGTTCGCAAGTGCCGGTCGGTCAGATCCAGAGATTTCTACTACCGAAGACTTCTAAAAAAGCTAAGTACCCCGTTGGGGACTCTTTCTTGCCTCAACCGATGTCAGACAAAGTAAATAATTGTTTAACTTGTGGGAAACAAATACCTCATAAGGATTTCCACTCTTACTGCCTTCCTTGCTTAGGCCCAGACCACGACGTATCAGCTTGTTTAGCCTGTGCTTCCTTCAACCGACGGACACTTAGACGTCGGTCGGAGTTTGCAGAAGAGTTTTTTGGTCCCGCTTTTGCATATAAAATGCCGTCGGAGACTCCGACTACACAATTAGCTAAAAAGCGCAAGGAAAAGGACCGACACTCGCGGCCCATGGTTTCGGCTGAAACCACGGTTAGGCCTACCGCGAGTGTCTCGGTTTCGGCTGAAACCGAGTCCTCGGTTCTCCCTTCGGCCGAAAGCATACCTCCGATAACCGAGGCCACACAGGCCATGGCTGAATCGGCTACAGAAATTACTGCTGCAGAAGCAGGCACCCAGGATTTGTCAGACACTATTCCTTTAGACATCTCTACTCCTGCACGTGGGGCTGCTAGACCCCCTGCTTCTATGTCTATCAAGGCCTTTTCCAGGGCTAAAGCAGCCAAAATTTCCAAGACCTTACCTACAAAAGCTCCCTCTCACAGGCCTACTTCTAGTTCCCAGATTCTCAGCCTTGCTGAGGACCTTATTTCTTTGATCAGGGGATCCCAACCTCACCCAGACAGGGCCTCTCAACCCCCTCCTGATAAGAGGCCTAGGACTGAACCCCCTGAACCTCTCTCTTCAGACTATTCCTCGGATGGCTCAGATTTATCTGACCATCAGGAAGGCCCATACTCACCTTATGAGGATTCTGATGCAGAAGACTCCATTCCTTCTGCTTCTCCTCCTGAAGAATTTTCTTTTGGGGAAACCCTACACTCAATGAGGGAACACTTCCAATGGCAGGGCCAGGATTTTTCAGATTCAAGGAAAAGGCTAAGGACTTTTTTACACTTACCACAGCATAGGCCTCTAGCCATACCTCCTGTACTATCAGTTGTTGATGATGCATATAATGATGCCAGTACTGCCCCTGATTCTCTTCCTCCAGCCCCTGCCAAGCCTGACAGATACTACAGGGTCCCGGACTCTCACTACCACTTGTATAAGGCTCATGTTGCAGACCCAGAAACCATTTCTCAGGGCCCTAAAGGTGTTGCAGCTGCCTCTGCCAAAAACCCTCTTCCCTCTGAAAGGGAATCTAGAGCATTAGAGAGATGGGGTAAAAAGGTTTATACATCTGCTACTCTTTCTGCCAGGGCCTTAAACTGTCAATTTCACATGATACAGTACCAGGAACTTTTGTTAGACCAGCTAAATAAAAAACTGTCCTCTCCTGAACCTATAGACCATAAGTCCCTTCAGGATTTGATACATAACTCTCAGCAGGTCGGTAATCATTTTTTAAAATGTGGCTATGATGTACTGGAGGCTTCTTTTAGATCAGCTATGACTGGAGCAGTGATTCGAAGGCATGCCTGGTTAAAAGAGCAATCCTTACCAGACCATGTTAAGTCAAAACTCCTAGATGCTCCTGTGGAGAAACAAAGTTTGTTTGGCTCCCCTGCACAGGAGGTTCTAAAGAAAGTGGAAGAAAAAGCAAAATCTGTCCAAACAGTCAAGGATTTTTTGCAGGTCCAACCTCCGAGGTTTAGCAGAAATTGGCCCTCAAAGAATTGGTCCTTTCCAGACACCTCCAGAGCACAGAGAGGCAGAAATATATGCCCAAGAGGCAGAAGTCAATCAAGAGGTGCCTACAGGGGTCGTCAATGGCAACCTGCCAACCATAGAAGTGCTGCCACAGCTGTGACTACAACCACTTCCGCAGGACAGACACAATGACTTGGCTCTGATTCCGCCTACCAGGGAACAACTGGAAGCACCCTTGGGCGGAAAGCTAGCTTTATTTTCAGAAAACTGGCATTGCATTACAGGAGACAAATGGACTTTACAAACAATAGACAAGGGCTACAGGTTTTACTTCCACACTCTACCAAAAAAGAGAGGAATGCCAAACCTTCCACCAAGCCAAAAAACAGAGGCTCTAAAACAAATCATCAGCTTACTAAGGATGAGAGCAATAGAAAAGGTACCATCTATGGAACAAGGCCAAGGATTTTACTCCAGACTATTCCTTGTACCAAGAAAAGAAAATCAATGGAGACCTATTCTCGACTTGTCCGCACTGAACACGTACCTCATTGTTCCAAAATTCAAAATGCTGACCCTCCAGCAACTTCTTCCCATGTTGGGCAAGGAGTCTTGGCTGGTGACTCTAGATCTCAAGGAGGCATACCTGCACGTCCCTATACGACCAGATTGCAGAAGACACCTCAGATTTCTTGCAGGATCAGAGCATTATCAATTCTCAGCATTGCCCTTTGGCTTATCTACTGCGTCCAGAGTATTCACGAAATGCCTGGCATCAGTAATTGCTCATTGCAGGCTTCATGGAATTCAAATTTACCCATACCTGGACGACTGCCTCATACAAGTGGACAACAAGACAAAATTAATAAAGGATTTGACCAATGTCATACAACTGTTGCAAGCCTTGGGATACACAGTCAACATTCAAAAGTCAAGGCTAGTACCATCCCAAAGGATAACATTTTTGGGTGCAGAACTGGATACAACAACTCAGATGGCTTTTCTCACAGAGGAAAAACAAAAGCAACTACCAGTCTATTTCATGGCATTAACAACACAAACTCAGCTTACTGCAAGGAAAGTCCTGCAAGCCCTGGGTTACATGGCATCCTGCATAATATTGATCCCGCATGCCAGGCTGCATATGAGAAAGTTACAATGGTACCTAAGGAATGTATGGTCTCAACACAAGCACAGTCTAGAAGCCCAGATACCAATTATTCCATGCCTGAAAAAGGAATTCCTGTGGTGGGCTCAGGCCTGTCAGATAAACAAAGGATTGCCTTTCCACAAACCACATCCAAGCCAGACCATCACCACGGACACCTCAGACCTAGGCTGGGGGCACACATGGAAGACAAGTGTATACAAGGCCTATGGTCCGAAGACCAGCTGAATCTACACATAAATCTAAAGGAGATGCTGGCAGTGAAACATGCAATCGAGGCATTCAGACCATTCCTCCAACAAGGACACCTGCTGATAAGGACGGGCAATACCACAGTCATGTGGTACATCAACAAACAGGGAGGTACACACTCATACCCTCTATGCCGGATGGCAATGGACCTGTGGAATTTGGCCCTGAATCTCAACATTCAACTGCAGGCCAGATTTGTACCAGGAAAAGAAAATTCACTAGCAGACACCTTAAGCAGAACTACCACGGATGCTCACGAATGAATGCTGCATCCAGATATCTTCAAAACCATAACAAAGAAATGGGGAATGCCAGAGATAGACCTGTTCGCCTCCCCACACAACCACCAATTGAAGAAATTCTGCTCAAGAGTATACCACCCACTTGCCTGGAGGGTGGACTCCCTTTCCTTCAGCTGGAAGAACCTGACAGCATATGCATTTCCACCTCTCCCTTTGATGTACAAAGTCCTACTGAAGATCAGTGAGGAACAGCCAAAGGTAATTCTGATAGCTCCAGACTGGCCAAGACAACATTGGTACCCGCTACTGAGAAGCATGTCTCGGGCACACTCATGGCCTCTACCTCTATGTCCCTTACTTCTAACGCAGAACAACTACAAGACCCTGCATCCAAACTTGAAAACACTGCAGCTAACTACTTGGAATATTGCATAAAACAAAATCAACCAGATTTATCTCAGAGGGTTAAGGACATTATCCTGGAGGCTCGCAGACCCTCCACAAGGAAAACATATTCAGCCAAATGGAAAAGATTCCTCATTTGGAGTGCAGCAAAGGGAGAAAATGTCTCATTGGCAAACATAGCACACATCCTGGAATACTTAGCAGAACTGTTCCACAATGGCCTGTCCTACTCCTCCATTAAGATTCATGCATCAGCAATTTCAGCAGAGTACAACATGGATCCTCCTGTCTTCTCTCATCCTGTACTCAGGCACTTCTTGAGAGGAATCAAAAACGTAAAGCCTCCAAGGAAACCACCTCTGCCTGCATGGGATCTCAACTTTGTGCTGGAAAAATTAACACTTCCCCCTTTTGAACCAGCAGCAACAGCAGACTTACAGTTTTTATCTTGGAAAACTGCATTCCTGCTAGCAATCACTTCAGCAAGAAGGGTATCTGAGTTACAGGCATTAATGGCAGTACAGCCTTTCCTTATCTTCCATCAGGATAGAGTGTCTCTGAGAACCAATCCTACTTTTATGCCAAAGGTGGTCTCCAGGGTATCCTTGAACCAAGCTATACATTTACCTACATTCTTCCCCAACCCACAGAACAGGGGGGAAAGACTACTACACACCTTGGATGTACACAGACAACTACGCTACTATCTGGACAGAACTAAGGCCAGCAGAAAAACTGACCAGCTTCTGGTAGCATATGCAACAGGAGTGCAAGGAAAAGCAATTTCAAAACAGACAATCTCAAAATGGATAGGAAATTGCATTAGATTCTGCTACTCTTTTCATGGAAAGACAACTCCTGAAAATATCAGGCCTCACTCCACAAGAGCTACAGCCACCACTACAGCTTTCCTATGAGGAGTGGCTACCAAAGACATTTTAGAAGCTGCTACTTGGAGCTCCGTGCATACATTTTCCAAGCATTATAATCTTCCTTTATACTCCAGATCCTGAGCAGGTTTTGCAACTGCTGTTTTGCAAGGGATCTTAACTACACCATCATTATCTTAGTGCCTCCTCCCCCAGTTAGGCTATGGTATTCTACCCATATGTTAGGACTGCAGATGCATCCTTGAAGGACATAGTACAGTTTTGTACCTACCATAAATGTAGATGTCCGATAGGTATGCATCTGCAGTCAGGATTACCCACCCTCCTTCCCCTCTGTGGTATTCCTAGGGTACTTACCCCTCTTTTAGCTAGCTGGGGGAATCTATTATGGTGTATTTGTTTGTATGTATATATGTATATATATTTTGCTTTCTACTGTTTGGAATTATCTGCATTTATCCAAATTTAGCCTTCCTAGAGGGCACCTGGCATCTGGGGCAAGAAACACTGAGGAAAATGGCGTCGGCTGATGCCTTTATACCCCAGCAGCTATGACGGCGGGTGAAGTGCGACATCAGCCGAGGCCAGACCCAAACTTTGGAATCCGCCGACCGAAGGGCTGCCTGAGACAGGACAACCCATATGTTAGGACTGCAGATGCATACCTATCGGACATCTACATTTATGGTAGGTATAAAACTGTACTTTTTTACCTTTTGGGCAAGGTCTAAGAACATAGATCCCTTTACTGCCCCTATTCAGTCAGTTTTGGACTTCCTAGCTGAAATTTTTCACTCTGGTTCTTCTTCTTCCACAGTTAAAGTCCAGCTGGCAGCAATCTCGAATTTTCATGTTGGATTTGCAGACCAGAACATTATGTCTCACAAACTTTGCAAAGCCTTTCTCAGAGGGATCTTCCTACTTAAACCCCCTGTTAGGGATCCTCCACCGCAGTGGGATCTAAATTTAGTGCTGGCATCCTTAATACTTCCCCCCTTTTGAACCGGCTGCTACATGCTCGTTAAAATTTCTCTCTTGGAAGACACTCTTTCCTAGTCGCTATTACTTCGGCTATTAGGGTGTCTGAACTTCATGCTCTCTGTGTTTGTCCTCCTTACTTGGTCTTCCACACGGATAGAGTATCTTTGAGAACTAATCCGTCCTTTTTGCCCAAGGTTGCTTCTAAGACAAATTTAAACCAATCTATTGATCTTCCAGTATTTTTTCCCAATTATTCTGACAGGGCGGAACAAAAATTGCAATGCCTAGATGTTCATTGCCAACTCAGATATTACTTGGACAGAACAAAGCAATCTAGAAAGTCTGATCAGCTTTTTCTTTCTTATGCTGAAAATAAGAAAGGTCTCCCTGTTTCTAAGGTGACCTTATCCAGATGGCTGTCTTCCACTATTTCTTATATTTATCAGCTTAGGGGCAAACAGCTGATCTCAATACCAAAAGCACATTCTACCAGAGGCCTAGCCACATCTACAGCCTTTCAGGCTAGACTACCCTTAGACACTATTTGTGCAGCAGCCACTTGGGCCACTCCTCATACCTTCGTCTCACATTACATATTGGATTTGGCCTCCAGGGACAGGGCGAGTTTTGGTTCCACAGTTCTCAAGAGTCTGTTCTATTGAGCCACCCAGGATAGAGGTGCTAGGGACGTGGTCCCATCCAGCAAGAATGAAGGCAAGATTGACAACTTAATATTTAGAAGTTATGTACCATAACGTTCCATGTTAGTTGTCGTCTCTCGCCTTCTTTCTTGCGTCCCTCCCTCCTGTCCCCCTAGCCTGGACAAACCTTGAACTATCCTCTTCTCTGGGAGATTTCTCCCTTGGACACCAGTTAGCTCTGCACTTAGTTACCTGGGTTCCCCTTACAGTTTTTTCTCAGGTTAGTTGTTCTTCTTCCATTGGGGGAAGATGGTAGGTATTTTTTCCTCTAGCTACCAAACGAGATCTGGGTAATCTCCGCCTTGCATCATGGGATATGGGGCTGCCTCGAGCTGGTGGAAGTGACTCTTGAGCTTAGCAAGTGCCGAGTCGAGGATTGGCTCCGAACCCATCCAGCAAGAAAGAAGGCGAGAGAAGACAACTAACATGGAAAGTTATGGTAGGTACATAACTTCTAATTTTCTCATACCCCATTTTTTCTAATTGAATTCTGAGGGAGCACCAGAGTTTATAGATGGTCTTACAATTCCAGAACATGTGTATTATGTCAACATGAGGGAGAGTGCAGAAAGGACATGTTAAGTTTTTATTTCATCCAAATTTTTGTAAAACAACTGGGGTGTAGTAAGAGTTATTGTTTATTATTAGCTCTGTGTAAATTAGATTTTTGAAGGGGCTCAAGTTTAGTGTATTTCTGACTGCTTCATACTTAGATTCGCTAGAGATTTCATCCTGTATTTTTGGAAAATAAAAGTGAATGACTATGTATAATGGACGACACTAGTTTATAAGTATGTGAGAACATTTTATTTTTTAGGGAGAACGAATTGATGATTGATTGTGTTAATTGAATATCTTGTTCCATAACTCTGTATTTAAGGAATTTTTGTTTTATAAGTTAGCTGAGTTGTCTTAAAATAGGGTCATTTATTAGGAGCCTCAAATAAAGTTTTAACCTCTGCTGCATTTTTTGTACTATAAAAATGCCAAACTGTAGCCTTCTTGATAATGGGAAAGTTAGATAGGTCAATCATTTTTTTATTGATTTTTAAATTTGGATTCAGATGTATGGGTTGAAGAATGGGGATTGTATTTTGCAAATTAAGGGATTTCATCAGATCATGAAAAATAAGAATTTTGTTTTTAGAAGAGGCAAAAACTTAATGTTAAATTCACCAACAGGTGTGAGAAAGGGGATAGATTGAGGATTCATTTTGAATAAACGTATATAGTTATACCAGATCTTGACCCATATTGGAGACCAAGATTCGTCATACGGATCATAACTGGCTATTTTTATTAACCGACTTGCTGTAATTATTTGATAATAAAGACTGAAATCTGGAAGACTTAATCCACCCTTAGCTTTTGGGATAGTTAATTTCCTATATGCTGTTCTGGCTGATTTAGGGAACCATAAGAATTTAGAAATTGTGGTCTCCATTTTACGAAAGAAGTTTTTTGGAATATTAAGAAAAACGGAGTTTAAATGGAAAAGAATTCTAGGTAGAATATTAATCTTGATAATAGCAGATTTTGATAACAGTGAAAGGTTAATATTTTTCCATCTGGTTAGATAATTGTTTATTTGATCCCAAACTTTATAAAGATTAGTTTTCAAATGTTCTTGATGAGAGTGCGTGAAGTTTATACCCGGATACTTTATTGAATATTAAAGAGGTATGTGAGAAAGGGGGAAGTAGTATTCTAAATGCTTCTTAGGATTCAAAGGAAAACAGGATGATTTGGTGGGGTTAAGCTTATAGTTAGCAACTTTAAAAAAGAAATCAATAGAGTTTCAAATTTTCTGGAGGTCTGTGTTAGGAAGCTCAAAGTAAATGTTAAGGTCATCTGCAAATGCCGAGTACTTTATTTCGATGTTATAGATTTTTGGGATATGATGATAGGTCATCTGTTTGGTCCAGACAAGAAAAGGTTCAAGATATAAGTTAAAAAGATAGGGTGATAGCGGACACCCCTGTCTGGTGCCATTTGTAATTTTAATAGGATCTGATAATGTTTTATTTATATAAAGGGAAGAAGAGGCATTTGTATATATCATCCTAATAGTATTAATGACCATATCCGGGAAATTAAAGTATTCCATTGTTACATATAAGAAGTTGAGATCCACATTAACAAAGGCCTTAGTTGCATCTAACGTTAAAGCGCATCTTGGATGATTATCCTTTTCAAGCAACATTAATAATGTATGTAAAATGAGAGTATTATCACAAAGTTGTCTTTGCTTTATAAAACCCAGTTGCTCTGGAGAAATAATTGACGCCATCACTTTCTGAATTCTATTTGCAAAAATGGTAGATAAAATTTTCATATCTACATTTATAAGGGCAATAGGCCTATAGTTAAGAGGGTTTGATTTGTCAGAGTTTGGTTTCGGTTTGAAAATAGTTTTGGAATTATTCATATACTTGTCCATAATCCCTTCTGATATATGATTATACATGCTAAGTAGGATTTTTGTAAGATTACTGCAGAAAATATTGTAAAATTCACCTGTAAATCCATCAGGACCTGGCACATTATTAGGTTTCAGTTTTTTAATAGCTGCAGTTATTTCATTTAGTATTGTAGGGGCTTTTAACTGGGTGATTTGTAGTGAAGAAATATTTGTGACATTAAGCTTATTGAGGAAATCTATGTATTGTTCTTTTTGGAATTGAGTTTTGGGATTGTAGATTTCCATGTAAATATCTACAAATGAATTTACAATGTCACTATTTCTATACAGGATTTTCCCTTTGTGCTTTATGTCCTTTATATAGTTTGGTCTTTCTTTGATATTTATTAGTCTTGCTAGAGTCTTGGATGGAGTTTGAGCCCATTCGGAGTATCTATGTAGAAGCTTTAATTCAGTCAAAGAGTAGTTTTTTTGGTGGAAGAAATATATTTCTTTCTGAATTCCGTAAAGTTTAATTTCCAAATCAGGGTGAAAATCTTTTTGCAGTTCTGCGTCAATTTTTTTTTAAACTCTTTTGTGAGGTTATTAATGTACAGACTCTCTTTCTTTTTATAATAAGATGCTTTTTGGATAAGTATTCCTCTAATGACAGCTTTACCCGCGGTGGTGGTGCTGCGGTAGCGTTGTCGCCTCACAGTAAGATGCTGTCCGGTTCGGTTCTCAGCTAGAGCGTCTTCTGCGTGGAGACCTGCATGAATGGGTGTACCTTTGTTGAAGGTTGTGCGTCAGGGCTGGTAACTCGGGACGTAAAAATCAACTACCAATCAGCGGACTGGAGTTCCGCTGTGGCAGCCCCTAACCGGGAAAAGTCGAAAGACACAACACAACAATTCCTTTAATGACAGCTTTAGCCGCTGCCTATTGTATATTTAAAGGGATATTGGAAAGCAATGATTCAGCTTCTAAGTGTTTTAGATATTCATTAACCTCCTGCAAAACATCATTTTTTTTTTTCAGAATGTTACTATTTAGTGACCAAGTGAAAATCTTACTGTCATAATTGCATTTTTGGTTAGGGTTAATGCCAAGTGATATATTCGAATGATCAGATATAGATCTGGCCTCATGAGCAAAATTAGTAATTTTAGTCGAGAAAGCATCTGAGATCAGGTAATAATCAATCCTAGACCAAACCTTATGTGAGGCCGAATAGAAAGTGAATTTATTAGACTCCCTGTCAGTCTCAGATATTAAAAAAGGATCAACTAAATTAAAACTATTCATCAAATCTTGAATAGAAGCAGTTATTTGGGTGGGCTGTTTTCTGTTCTTATTCGAGCTATCATTTGATGGATCAATAAGAGCATTCCAGTTGCCACCAATAATGAAGAAATGATCATGGTACGGAAGTAGCAGATTATGTATTTCCTGGATGAACAAATGTTGGTTTGAACATGGACGATACACATTCAAAAACAAAATTGGGGACTTAACTTGTAGGTATGAGCAAGTGAATAAACACCATCTTCCATTCAAATCAAATTTAGTATCAAGCACTTCTCCAGGGAAGGACTTTTTAATTAAAATAGCTGTACCTTTTGATGCAAGGCTGCTCCCTGCTGATATAATCCATCTAATCCAATTTCTTTTTTTTAATATTGTCCCATTGGTCATTTGTCATATGCTTCTCTTGTAAAAAAAATAATGTTTGATTGGTTTTGATAAATCAGGTGCATAACCAGCTTTTTTTTTTTAATGTCCTGAAGACCATTTACATTCCAAGAAATCACCCTAATTATCTAACTATAAGTTCAAAAAATAAGAATAAACACAAAATAGGGTCAACAGAGATACTAGTTTCACCAGGAATGGTCCATATAATGGTAGGTCCTTTTCTAGAACATAAAAAATAAACTGTACTCAAAACTGATGTTCTGACATCCATGCTCCTAACCTTACAACCCGTGCCTAACCACCCATCTCCCTGATATGATTTTATTTGCAAATGTAAAAGATGCAAATATACTGTTAAACATTTTTGTATAAAATAAATGTTACAGGTATGCAACAGGGAAGCATAAATACTAACCTCAATAGTCCAAGTGTCACCCAGCATTCACAAGTACACCCTCATACCACTCCAAAAACTATTTAATACTAGCATATAAATCTAAAATGTACATTTAAAGGCAAAAAAATGCATAGAATAGTTGAGTATAAGAATCATACTTTCTAAAATACTTAATATATATATCATTTTAGCAGATCATAACATGGAATTAGTTATGCTTACAGGTGCATAAGGTTGGATTGGTATATATTATTATGATTGTACACATTAGTTTAGAACTAACTCCCTGTAAATCAATAATACCATATCTTATCACAGACAGTAAGCAGGCAAGTGTAACTATATCTGGCATTCCGAGGGTAATGGTATATCTATAAATATTATTTCAAAATCTATTATTGAAAATGAAAATCACACACTAAAATAAACATGCATCTAAAATAAACAGAAAGACCATTTATAGACCCAAACAGAATAATCAGCTGATCTTTGGATATCATTTGCAGATACCGGAGACTTATAAAGCTTATAGAATGCATAACTATACACTTCACCCCTATAAGATACAGATCACTTATTTAGCTGCAGCATTAGATTTTAGGCACAATTAAATTAATACTTAGTTACCAATTTAACTAATACTACAATATAAAACTAAATACTAAGCAATATTTGGCAGGCATTATAATAAACTAGCGACATATATATATAACATTCCTTAACTAAATATAGCACACACTGACATAATGCTTTTTAAATTAAATAATAATGTTACTAACATTACCCTGAATGAAATCCTTCAATGTTCTTACATTTTCAGCATCACACAGAACCCAAACTGTAAAAATACAGTGGCAATACGTGGCATTCCGGAAAAGTTTGATCAACCCCAACTACCTCTAATATTAACAGAGATCTTTGAACTAGTAACTGAAGATAAATCTCTTGCAAAAGAAATTACTGTGGAAAGAGTTCATAGAGTGCTACGGAAATCTCAAAATGAAGCTATCCCCAGACAGATCTATGCAAAACTAGTTAATGCTGCACATGTTAATTTACTGCTAATGGCTGCAAAGAAGAAAAAAACATCTCATGGAGAGGCTACAGGATCTCATTATCACAAGACTTACCTCAGTCCATTAAAGTACAGAGACAAGCTCTAGCCCCTTTCTGTGCTTTGCTAATAAAAAAAAAAATGTTTCCAAATGAAATACTCAGCCACTCTTTCCTTTAACTATAAAGACCAAAAGCACTTAGTCTGTGGAGGAGACAAAGAAAACATTTATGCAAGTTTTCAAGGAAGTACCAGTTATTTAAAACTTATGGCAAAGCTATTTAAAATAAAATTAAAAAAATGTACTGCTTTAAAAAAATGCAGCTTCTCTCTGAAGATAGGTCTGGAAACATTAACAAGCTGGAAACACTATCAGAAGAAATTACTTCCTACAGAAATGGTACTTTTTACTTTCTCAGATCTGTAAACAAAGAAAGGAAGCGAACTGAGCCAATCATACCTGATTTAATGTCCTGTTGGTTTTTCTGTCACTCTCTGGACATTCTGGAAATATTCCTGTCATTTTTTTATCTTTTTTTTTTCTCAAATGTATTTTCTTCTGCTTTAAATTACTCCATTTTCTGGGACTTGTGTTGCTTCCTGAGGCCTGGGAAGGCCTACAGAACAGCTCCATGAGGGTTTCTTTTGTCTGCTGGGCTGTTTCTACACTCCATATCCCAGAATTCAACTAAAACATTGGCCGATGATGTCACAAAGTCAGAGAGCGTGGGAAAAGAAGTAAAGAAGCAAAGGATTACTGGGAAAACTAAAAATCATGAAATACATTGTATTTATGAAGAAATAGATGACTGTCACTGTTGAAGTGGCATCCCAGCCGTATGTGCAAAAATGGGAAAAAGGGGTTGCGGTTGGATGGACGAACAGATAGATTGAAACTTCTGTTAGATGAACAGACGGGATCTTGTAAATACACCCTAGGAGTCACTGGCTACAGACTTAGACATACCAAGCTAAACATTATCAAATCCCAATCTTCCCTGTTCCATCTCTGCTTGTTATTCCCTCCCTTTTCTCCATATTCTTCCTATTTCCTTTGCTTCTAGCATAACTTAACTGGAAAACGCTCTTGCCACGTGTCTCAAATTAATTTTACCATCTGTCCTTGTCTTCTGAACATTAGGTCATGTACAGGGGTCCTTCTTCTATTGCACTGTTAGCTAAGCCTACAATGATTGACATACCTTTGGCTTAGAATAAGGATATTAACTTACGAGTTACTTGTGTAGCAACTTAAAAACTGCAGAGAGATCTTTATTTTTCTTTAATACAAATATTGTCTTTATGCTTTAAATGTGGAAGAAGTTTAGCTGTTTATTCTGATGAATATTGCAAAACAGGGGGACATCACTAGGTCTTTTAGGTCCTGTACGATCCCAGATATGATTATAACATTATGGTTGCCTTTCTGGTGGCTGAACATCCTTAGGCATTCCAGTTTGGGGGAAAGATGTTTTAGCTCTCTGGTCAGGTCTTCAAAGAAAACAAGACCCTGGATTTAAGTAGCATTTTACCTTCACTAAGACTGATGACTTAATTAAATGTTAAAATAATTGGATTCGATAATTGGCTAATAAATTGCTTTCATTCTAGGGGGATCCATTGTAGTTCTGCATTGGATGATGTGGCCAACAGACCACTATCTTTCATCCCTTGGTTTTCAGTGTCCTTAGCTGTACTGATAAGACTAAAAGCTCTGTCCCTGTACTCAGGTCTGTAGACTCCTAATGGGTGATCTTTGCATAACCTTAGTTGATATGAAGAACCTGTTACTCTTTAAACTCCTTTGCCTAGACAGAATCATTAGTACATCAAACACCCACTTTATAGACTTAGAACCTGGATTAATACATTAACAACACTACATGACATGACAGGTACCTAACCTAATGTATTCCCCATTTCTGGAACTGGCTGTCTTTACATATCAATCAGTATATTTCCTTAGCTACATTTAAAACCATTTTGGATGAATGGATGTATAATTGCAAATGTTCACCTTGGATATGTGGGAAAAATCTGCTTATGAGGGATATAGTTAGTTTTCAGTCAATACTGGGCAGTGTGGCTGAGATTCTCAGTGGTCTTGACTGTCATCTTAGTAAAAACCTATGCTACTACCGACTACAAAACAACTGCTACCGAAAGCTACTGTGCAATCAAATTAATAATTTTAATTATAAATATACATACAATAACAAATAGGTTAGTTTTTTATTTGATTGTACAGTAGCTTTTGGTAGCAGTTGTTTTGTAGTCGGTAGTAGCATCAGATGAGTAAAGTACCCAGGGGTTATTGATGGTTTATTTTCACTTTTATTTTCATTCTGATTTATTGCATTCATTGCATGATGTGACATTAAAATTCCATCATTTACATTCATTAAATTTAACAACATGCTGGCTCATCAAATAAGTAACATCTACTATTTTTTTTATATGTTTTTAATCAATTGGGTTCTTTTTCTGATTAATATAATGTTTTTGAGGAGTTTTTATATGTATTCAATGATATGATGTGCAGGTATTTAAAGGGTAGTGATTGAGTGACGTTGTTTCCGCTTTTATTTCTCTTAGAAGTGTTCTGAGGAAGTTGGTGTATTGTAACTGACAAAAAGCTTGGGAGAAGCTTAAACTTAATAAATTTTGTTCGTTTTACATTTTGGCGACTTGGAGTTTTATTTTTGGTGTTCTCGAGGGACGGAGGAGTTTCATGCATCTCATATCTTTTATAGTAAAAAAAAAAAAAAAGATTAATAACCTATGAATAAATCCCTACATCACCCAATGGATCACCAGCTGGTTCGCAGACAGAATGTAGTAGATCAAAATAGGGGAAATTACCTCCACTAAAAAAATCACCAGTGGCACCCCAAGGCTTAGTGTTGGAGCCTCTTGTTTGGCATCTATTTCTCCAAAGTTAAAGTCAGTACTAAGGGGCTCTGGAAGACCAAGTTTGCAGATAACTGCAAGCTAGATGCAGTTATGGAATCCCCCAAAAAACTTAGCCATCCTGAACAGACGAAAGTGCTTACCTGATTTTCTAGAGATTGCTGTTCTATTTTATTTGTTTTTACAACAGAGTGACTGCTGCTCATTTTTACTGGATTTATTACAATAAATTGTGTGGCAACTTCATCATTCCTGGTGGTTTTTGGTCTGGACAGGGGCTGTTTTTTTACGTGGTTTTGGTGTGTTGTTCCACACCCCAAGCTCGTTTTTTCTGAGTGAGTGATTTTTCGAGCGGTGGACAGACCAGACCAAGGTTTTGTTTAAGATGATAGCCAGGATTTATAGTGCTATCAGGTACATCATGGATTCTACCAACAAACTGACTCTGCTTTCTAACAGTTTGGAACAGTTAAACAACGGAGAGACACACACTAGTGGTGACAACAACTTGGGACAATTGATGACATTACAATATTCACAGTTACAGAAGTCTTTGGATAGACTACATATCCCAGAAGTCAGAGTTACACCTCCACAAACATTGATGGTGACGACTTCTGGTCCTGCAGACCCGAACGGGGAAGGACAAGAAAGCAACAGATGTAATTCACCTACGAATAGTATCCCCTGTGACAGATGGGGAATACTAACAACAATATTAATAATTTACAAGAGATTAACAGGAGGAAGCATTTTGAATGCTGGATTCAAGACGAACTGCTACTCTTCAACAAGGAGAAGCCAACGAGAAATATGGATATTCAGTAACGTTTGAAAGAGTTTGAACTTTAGATGAGCAAGGTACTTAACTTGCAGGTTGACAACGAGTACCTTGCAGAAAGTATTAGGGTACACAAGATTCCAAAAGGATTGAGAATGAACACTTATGGACTGATGGTGGGACAACAGGAACTGGATGAACTGTTAGCTATGTTTGATAGACATGGCGTAGAGTTGCTTCACTTTATCATTAAAATTAATAGTAGCAAAATTAATGTTCTACTGGATGAAGTTAACAAGTTAAATGAAGAAATTGTTAATGACACTAATTTTTTTAAATTTGAAAAGAAATATGACAATGTGTTTATGAAAATTGAGTCAATTGTCAAAGACAATACCATTAGGAAGCAGAGGAAGTTAAAAATGGATGAGTTGGAGTACAAACAGAAGGAAGCATATCAGCTTCTGAGAAGTTATTTTGGGGATGGGAATGAATTACAATGAGCAGGAAATCTCAACAATGAACCAGGTTTAACAACAGAGGATTTAAGAGTTACAAATGAAGAAGGGCAAATAACTGGTTTTAATGACGAGATTGATGAGGTATTTGATCAAGAATACCCGCCCTTAAGGAGATCTGAAAGGATCCAAAACAGAGACCGAAATAGGCAAAATTTTTAGGGGGTCAGCAGACACCCAGAATGAGGTCACAGAGAGGCCCCAGAACTTATTGGAACAATTACAACAGATACCAATAGGCATGGGTAGTAAAGAAGCGATTATGGTTACTCAGGAAGGTAAAGTTTGGTCATTTAAAGGGTTTAATATATTTAATTACACTGAGGACCCCATGATGGAGACCCATTTTTCTCTTTTTGAGAAAGGGTTCAAATTTGTTCCATCCAAAAAAAAAAAACAGAGGTATCTAAGGTTTTGACTGAGTTAAAACTCTATATTAGAAAATTAAACCTTCAGACATTTTTTCAGGACACACGGAAACAACAAACAGTTCAAGTCAATAGATTTAAAAAGAAAAGTATTTTCAACCCCTCATTGAATCCTGTTCTTGCTCAGTTTGATAAATTGTGTTCTAGGGAGATTTTCCATGAGTTTCACAGACATAAAGAAACATTTTACAACTTAACCAGAGAAGATAAGTTACTTTTATACATTTTAAGGGAGTCCAACACCTTATGGGTAATGAAGCCTAACAAGGGGGGAGAGGTAGTGTTGGTAGAAAGAATGGATTACGTTAATGATATCACCCATTTGCTACAAGATACTGACAAATACAGAGTAGCATCTATTAATGAGGTGAACATCTCCCACAGAAGGTTGCAGTTGTTCTTAGAAGATAGTTTACTGCAGGGGGCCATCAATGAGGAACTTTTCAACTTTCTACAGAACAAATTTCCTTATTTTCCAACTGTGTTTGGAATCCCCAAAGTGCATAAAGATATGCAGCACCCCCCATACTGGCTCATAGTGGCTGCACATAACAGCTCCACGTATTCATAGGGTGTATTTTTGCACCGACTTTTGAAAGACATATTAAAACAAATAAGTTACATTTTGTTTGACTCATGGGATTTTTTGATGAGAGTGAAACAAGAATTCTTCACAGGATCCACAGGGTTTTCCACTGTTGATGTGGTGGACCCGTTCGGATCCATTCCTCATGAAGTAGGCTTGGATTTATTCCAAGAAGCTTTATTAGAATATAGTAACTTAGAAGCCCACATTATGGACATAATGGAGTTGATTCTAACTAACAATTACTTCACTTTTGATGAAGGATTTTATAAACAGTTAAGAGGGGTAGCAATGGGGTTAAGTTGCGCCCCATTATACGCCAACCTAGTGATGACAATATGGGAAAATAGATTCATTTTCAGAACATGATTTGAGGAATGCTAGCTTCTCTGCTTACGCTACCTGGATGATGTTTTTATATTATGGAAGGTGGACACAAACATGGTCAAGGAATTTATTGATTATATTAATAGTGTTTGTGATTACTTTAAATTTACACATACTTACCATCTTAACACTATTAACTATTTGGAAGTTAGGTTAACTAAGGATTTAGCATTAAATAATTTCACTTCAAGAGTATACCGGAAACCTACTTACTCGAATAGTTTTGAAAGTGAGCACCCTTTTTATATCAAAAGGAATTTAGTCCAGGGGCAAATGATTAGGGATGCAAGAATGATGTGTTCCACTTTAACAAATTTTGAGGATAAATTGGTACAACTTACCTACATGTTTGTAAATAGAGGATACCCCGAGGAACTAATATATAATTTACGGGGAGAAGTTCTAGAAGGATGGGGTAAGAAGTATACCCCATTACTTGGCCAACCTCAAATGGAGATGAATGTCCAAATGTTAGGTAACAACAGTAGGTTTTTTAATGCACTGGTGATACAGTATGGTTCATTTAGTAGAAAAGTACAGAACATTCTTTCCAAAAATTGGGTCATCCTGCAGGGGGAATGAACACCTAATCTATGCCTTGGGTGAACGACCTTTGTTCACTAAAAAAGTGGGTCATAATTTAAAATTCTTACTTGAGCACATCAGAACACAAACAGGACCTTTAAGAGGGACTACAAAATGTGGGAGATGCAATCAGTGTCCCCACATCTTAGATAGTAAAGAAATTTGGTTGGGTGACCCTTTGCAAAGAATTGAGCTGGCATGGGGTAATTGTCACATGAAGGGGTTAGTTTACGTGGGTGTGTGCCAAGGGTGTAATATGTTTTACATAGGGAAGACTGAGAGAACCCTGAGGAGGAGAATATGCGAGCATCTTTACGCAACTGAGACTGAAAATAATAACGCCCTGTACAAACATGTGCAGACCTATAACAATTTTTGGGGTTTTAAGTTTGGTATCGTGGACACTGTTAGACAGAATGTGAGGGGAGGTGACTGGGGGAATGAACTAGAGACAAGGGAATTAAATTGGAAATTATTACTAAATGCCACTGAACCCCCAGGTATTAATGATCATTTGTCTCTCTTACCTGTTTTAAAATCAAGGGCTAGGAATTTATAGTAGCCTTTATATGCACTTCAATATGAACTCATTATTTTTCATTCCTGTATTTTACTGTGTTTTAAATTGTTAATTTTTTATCCAATTGTTCTTATATGCAGGTATTTTCCAAGTAAGCTGTTGCTTTAATTCAGGATTGGCACATTTATCACATGCTATTTAAATATTAATTGAGATTATGGTGACTGGTTCTGAAAAAGTCTGTTGTGAACAGACGAAAGCGCTTACCTGATTTTCTAGAGATTTCTGTTCTATTTTATTTGTTTTTACAACAGAGTGACTGCTGCTCATTTTTACTGGATTTATTACAATAAATTTTGTGGCAACTTCGTCATTCCTGGTGATTTTTGGTCTGGACAGGGGCTGTTTTTTTACGCTGTATAGGAAACCTACCTACTGTAATAGTTTATTACATTTTGAGGGTAACCAGCCTGAATTTGTAAAGTGTGATCTAGTAAAGGGACAATTCATGAGGAGTGCCCGAATGGTCAGTATTGACCAAGATTTTCTTTTGCAGTGTGAAATACTAAGGTTTTTTTTGTCTCGACGGTACCCCACTAGTTTGCTCTCCACAGTACAGAAAGAAATTGTGTGTAGGAGAAATAATCACAACATTCTACCTTTTTTGGGGGTTAACATGGCGGGCAATGTTACAGGTAACAACAATCAGAAAAATCTTGAGGAATATGTAGTAATCACCAGCCAGGAAACGTATTTATAAATCCTTAACGCTGAAATTGTACAAAGTGTTTTCTTCCGAGTGTCACCCAGACTTCTTCAGAAATCAGAACAATTAACACAATAATAATTGCTCCTATATACCCTAAACTTGATTGACAATTAAGCCAATCGACTTAAAAAATTACTTGACAATTAACTATTAATTATTAAGTGGTGAGGAAATGAATTACATAAGAAAAACACCTGTACCCAACTTCACAACATTTAAAACCATACATATGTATGTATAAACACTTAAAACCAACAACATTAAATAAATATCATAGATTTTATAAATGTATAATATAAAAATGAAATTTATAAAGATAAAACAACACAAATTGCTAATATATTATAATAAATGTAGTTTAAAAACATGAAAAATAATGAATGCAATGCAATAATTTACAGTTTAGCCGATTTCAGTTTAAGAAGTGGTAAAATAGAAATGGAATCATTAAGTCCTGGGGTTCTATTGGCTTCCAATTTAATTTGCCAAAGAGTTTCTCTATGTTGCAATCTAATTTCCCAAGGACCCCCTCCCGATATCCTTAGAAACCATTTCAATAACATAAAAATGAAACTGAGCAGTATTACACACTAAAGTATGCCTATAAAGTGCATTAGTACGAGAAAATCTCATGCCCCATTGTTCCCAGATAACTTCACCCAGATCATTATTGGATGCTGCACCACTATTATCCTTTGGTTCTCCTCCACATGGGGCAGGGTAGACTTTGTTGTTCTTATACAGTGATATCTCTGAGAATCTTTGTTTCCTTTTAAATGAAGCTATCTCATGTTTTGACACCTTTTTTTTTTTTTAGAATAAACTGGAATGTGTCAGATTGATGCTCAAGCAATAAATCTTTCTGTATCTTAGAATCAAGATTATGAATTTCCTTCTCTAGCTGGTTCAACTGCCTCAGATTATCCCAAACAATAATATTCATATATTCAATACCTATATGGTCGAAAAATCCCACAAGTTCAAAATGCAACAGGGACCCATATATAATCCCATTGGGATATTTCCAAATGCACAAGCCTTTTGGTACTTGCTTGCTACTAATACAATAGTTAAGAAAATAACTTTCTAACTTAAATTTAGTCAATAATGATTCAAATTTGTTAATATGCTTGCTTCAAATGTAAGTTCATGATCATTACACTGTCTTTTCTTCTTCTCAGACCTTTGGACTACTTCTTCAGTAAACAAACGTTTTGGGGTAAACCAGTCCTGAATGTTAAAACTTCCCCTAGAACTGGAAGCAACATTTGTATCAATAAAATTGGTTTTCGAACTTTTGGTACATACCTCAGCATAAGATGAAACTTTTTAAAAACCTGTACTGGATCTGCCATTGTCTGCAATCCTTGTTCCATTATTAATGCTGCCAAAAGTTTCAACCAGAGTCTCCACATGGTCCTTAAGCCGATTCATACATTCTATCAAAACAGTAAGATCCACCAATGTGTTGTGACTAAAGGAAGTGGAGCTGGCTTCCAAGCCAGAAAACAACTCTGTGACATTCCAGTGCCTGTAGTAAACTAAAACAACCAAACTACCCAAAACCACGATCAGCGTATTAGTTAAACTCAAATACAATTTTTTAAAAAATGCCACACCACAACACAACAGTCTTTAATTACACAAAGTTTTGAGCGCTTTCGATCTAATTGAAAAGGAACTTCATCAGAAACAATGTGATCTCTACTTCCTTCCTTTTATACACCTAAAAAAGGCGCCAAAAACACTGGCAAAATTTTAAAAGTATACACACATTAAAATATCAAGTACTATTCCCAAACTTCCTGCATCAAATATATACACATGCTAAACACTAATAACATTAAATATAAAAGTAAATATTGTATAAAAATATAATAGATCCATTAAGAATTAGTAAACAGTAAACACATGAAATAGCTTGTATAATCAATTGAATAATTTAAAAACATTTTCGAAAAGTTTGATATAGAGAAGTCCTATGACAGGCAATCTGACTTAATTTTCAAAATAGGCTTGATAGATATTACATCATTAATACCTGGTGAGGCAGTGACATTTAATAAAAGTTACCAGTGAAGCTCTCTCTTCTCAACAAAGGTTTCCCAATCGCCACCCCTTTCCGGGCATTCTGCCTTCCACTACAGGTCATATAAACATAGTCCATGAATAGATAAGGTTTATCTAAACCTAATGGGTAATCCCAAGCACCAAGTGGAAAATTTGGCTAGGCTTAAAACGAGGAACCACTCTCCATCAAAATGACCCATAAGGGCAGTTAACCTACTGATAACTATGAATGTATACACACTAATGCCAATATGTGTAACATTGTAGTTGTGTTTATATTTTAAAAATTCCACACATTTTCTTTCATTAACTACTGATATTGTTGCTCAGACATGTTCATGTAATCAAAGCTTCTGCTGTGGAAGTAAATAATGTAGGTTATTGAGTTAGGTGTCATTCCTCACAGTCATGATATCTCTAGTAGTATCAGTTATGTCAAACTTCCTTCATTTGTGAATCATAAAAGGAATCACCCATTTTTATTTTCATTACTACTGTGTATGCGAATGGTTCTTAGTTTGTAGTGTCATATCAGGATTTCCTTCACAGCTTAACAGATTTTATTATTTGCATAGTGATATGGTATGTGTTTCTTTTTGCACAGCAGCCCTACACATTGCAGAGAATTTTTGTGAATATTGACCAGCAGCAGAATGTAGGGAAGACCAGGTTAACAGGTGCTCAGGCTATGTTAATATGAAGATAAAATATTGTAATGGGTTACAGAATACAGATTAATTCTTAGAATTACAATATTGGAGGAAGATGCCATCTGCCCTAATGGTAACACCATAGTTTTCAATGCATAATATATACAAATGTCTGCCTTTTAAAATGTTGCTTACATTATGGACATATGTACAATGATAAAGTGAGCAATACTTTTTTATTAAATGTGAGCAGCTTTAAAAGCAGCAGAACATTATTGGGTCCTGTGAGTGTAAATATCATTCAGCATGCAGACAAGAACTATTTTGTGTACAGAAATGTTCTTTCTTTTTTTTTTTGTTTTTAAAGAAAAAGATGTTAAACTTTTTTTTTTTAATTTTTTAAGTGTAACTCATTTTAATCATGATAAAACTGTGACGATAGCACAAATGATTAGTATCTCTCTATGGTCAAAATAAGTGCATTTTTATACACATATCCTGCAAATTTTCAAAAGTAGGGTTAAAATATGGGGATCTTAATCTGAAAAAGACATACTTCAAATGTATCAGCAGCAGAACAGAGTCTGTCATTTCTACTGTGTTGTCAGAAACATGATTCAGGTAATAGCTTGCATGTCAGTATGTGTTCAGTGTACTGCAGTGGACATCTATAGTTTACTGACCTATATCACTGGCATATTGAACAGACCCTGGACATCTGTTCACGTGAAGTGGGGTGCATGGTATGACTTATATATGGCACTATGGACTCTAGAACTGGCACACAAAAAAATTTAGCAGAACATATCATTGCATTATTTGTGCTCATACGCTGTGTGGTACTTTGGCCACTAGGACAGACACATGACAAATGCCAAGTGTATAATATGCTTGTAGCATGCCATCCTGTGTGTCTTAAGATTATATGGTACTGTGGAATCTGGTGCAATCACACAACAGATGACAGGGAGTATAGCATGACATCCTTTGTGTTTACAGGATGTATGGTACTGTGGCAACCATGACAGTCACAGCAAATGTCAGGGAGTACAGCATAACATCCTTTGTGTTTACAGGATATACAGGACTATAGGCACCATCACAGTCATACAACAGATGTCTGGAACTACAGCATGACATCCGTTGTGTTTTGTGACCACCAGGGCAGTCATACAACAAATATCAGGTGACTCAGATGAGTCCATTAGGGCACCCTGTGTTGTACAATACTATAGACACCAGAACAGTCATGCAGCAAATGTCAGTGAGTGCAACATGACATCCTTTGTGCAAATGTCAGTGAGTACAACATGACATCCTTTGTGTTTACAGGATGTGTGGCACTATGTCCACAAGGACAGTCATACATCAAATGTCAGGGAGTACAGCATGACATCTTTTGTGTTTATAGGATGTATGGTATTACAGACATTAGGACAGTCATACAAAAAATATCAGTGAGTACATCACATCCTTTGTTTTTACAGGATATTAGGTACTGTGGGCACCACTGCAGTCATGCAACAAATGCCAGGAGTGCACCACATGACAGGATGTGTGACAGCATGTCTGCTAGGGCAACTACATAGCAGATGTGATGGATGCACAGCAAGCACATCCTCTGCATCCCTGTAATCTGTAGTGCCTTGGGCATCTTCATTTGAATAGTAAGGGATCATGGCATGAACCAACTGTGTGCCTTTGACAGATGTAGAGCTAGGGACACTTGTGCCACAGACACTGTAGCCAAGGAAAGTACTAATGAAGGCATTCTGTTCATCCATTAGTGGTATAGACTATCTATGAGTAAAGTGAAATTACATGTCAGGGCAATGTCACACACTATGGAGGACAGTACAGCTGAACCTTTACCATATTCTTAGAAAGAAAAAGACACTGTTTAAAGTAGATGCAGTAGATACACACACAGATAATTGTGTCTTTTTGTGCATGTGTGTTACAGAGCAATGCTGATGATATGCATCAGTAAGATACATCATTAAGGGATGGTTTGATCTTTGTGCACCTCATCACCCATTACTGTATACCAGCCAACACTGGTTATCATCTGATATTCCAAGACCCGTTAGTATGAGTCCCAGAATAGTGAGAATGAATGATGAAAAATGTGTTCTTTCATATACCAAGTCTGTGGTTGCTGTTAGAGTATTTAATTTTTTTTCAAGAAATGAAGATCTCAGATTTGGTGTGTATAAGTTCAGAGTGTGTGATGGCTTGCTGTAACATTAGAAAATGCAGGATTTGCCCCCTGCAAAAAAGAATTTAAAGGAAAACAGCAATTTACAACATTAAATGTTCCCCTGTAGTTTAAATGTTTTTCATTATTCATCGGCTTGCACTTTTCTTATGACCCTTGGCCTTGTACTTCATGATCAAATTTACTGTTGTGCAACTCTCTGTGGCCCTCTTGTCTGTGCAGCAAATCAGATATTCGATATCAGCATGGCAAGGTAACAGATGAACAACTCTGCACATTCAACAACAGTAATGAACTGGGGGGGGGGTAACTCTTCCAATTACCTGCCTCCAAAATATGTGGATGTATAGATAGTTGCAGCTTTGTCTCTGTATATGTATTTGTTGTTTGTGTAATTGCATACAGTTTTCACACTGTGTCTGTGTTTGCGTTTGAAGCTGTGTATGTGTTTGAGGTCATGGCTTCTCATAAATGTGTTTATGGTACTGATATGTCTGTTACTACAGCAGTGCAGATAATACAGTTTCTGAATGGGTGTCTGGCAGCTGTAACTGCACTGTAATGCAGTGTCAGATGACATAAAAGGTACATCAGATCCTTGTTTGTAAGGTGCCTTAGCAGTGTTAATTCAGGCTGGGATGATCTTTTGCACATCTTATGAGTACCAGTAGTATGTCTGTCCTATTACTGAATCATGTTTGTGAGAACAATGTAGCGCAGTTACGTTATGGAGACAATAGCAATCATGGTTTCTATAATTTGAGTCCACGAGAAATGAAAACATTTCAAGAGTTGTCACAGAACAGAGACTTAATCAGACCAGCTGATAAAGGAGGGGCCATTGTGATAATGGAAACTATAGATTATCATGGTTGAATGTTGAAGATGCTTTGTGATGAGACTACGTACTCAAAGATACCTAAGTGTGAAGTACAGAAGATAGGGAAGGAAGTTAACACCTTCTATGATTTGTTTATGATGAGAGGCATATGATTATTTGAGAGTAGATAATCCTGTGATCCTGATCATTATTGGATTACCTAAAGTACATAAAAACAGAGATGATCCACCTTTACGTCCAATTGTGTCTAGAAGGGGTTGACTTACAGAACTGGCATCTATTTAACTGAAAAAGGCTCTACCTAAGATGAAAACAGTTCTGAGAGACGCATCACCATTTTTAGTGAATCTGGACAGAAAAGAAGGCCTCTTGATTGTAACAATGGATGTTAAAAGTCTATTCACAGTGATTCCCAATGAATATGGGATAAGATCTATCCAAGAGCTTTTCAGAAAATATACACTTTTTGATGGCTCCACTATTTTACAGATTTGCTCATTATTGTGAATTATACTGGAGAATAACATCTTCAGTCTATGGAACTGACTTGGCAAAAATGGAGCCTAGCTATGGGCACATCATGTGCCCATATCTATGCCAATTTGGTCTTGGCACATTATGAAGATGAGTTTGTGTTTAGTGAACTGAATCTTTAGATGAAACAGGTCATCTTTTTCAGTAGCTTTGTTGATGATGTGTTTATTCTATGGAGAGGTGATGAGCGTGAACTGTCAGGATTTATGGATTATTTGGGGAATACTACATTGTTTTTAGAGTTTGGCATCAAGAGTTCTAGAAAGGAAATAGATTTTTTGGATGTGACTGTCTCATTGGATGAGGATGGTGAATTCAACACACGCCTACATAGGAAAGAGTGTTGGAGGAATCATATTTTGCATAGCATGAGCATGCATCCCAAACATATATAACAACAAATAATTAATGGCCAGTTTCTACTTGCATCAAGGCTCTGCACTGATGATGAGGTATACCAATATGAGTCAGAAAGAATATGGAATGATCTACTAGTTCGAGATTATAAAGATGCTGAAATCTGACAGGGAACCCTGAGAGCAAAGGTGCAGAGAAAAGATAGAGGGAGACATTACTTCTCAGCCAGAAGAAAGGATAATACAGATAAAGAACACAATGAATTAGGTAACCTGGGATGTTTACTTACACATAACAGCAATATTTCAGCTGTCTGTGAAATCATTAGAAAGTATTGGAAGATCTTAACTTCGGATGAAGACTTAAAAGACATTGTTGGTGATGTTCCAAGATTCACCTTTAAGAACAAGCTGAATCTGAAAAAGAGTATTATGCCATAAAGAAAATATTGCTCCCCAGAATCTCACTTTCAAAATGGGCACTTTTCCTTCTAGAAAATGTAAGGCAATATCCTACATTAACACCAACAATAATTTCAAACATCCTGTGCTGGTCGAATATATCAACTGAGGATGTATGTAGACTGCAATATGAAAAACATTATATATGTGGCTACTTATGATAGCTGCCCAGGGTTCTATGTTGGGGAAACCAATAGGCACATTTAGGATAGAATTTTGCCCCATCTCAGTTATATCAGACTTAAACATCCAGGCTAATGCTCATAACAGCATATTCAAAAATACCCTGGCCATAATTTTTTTTCTTTTCAGCTTCATATATGTACAAAGCAAGTGTGAACTCAATCAAACTTAAGTTTCTAAAACAATTTTTATGGCATCTGCTTATGCTTTGGCTCACTTTTCACTGAGTCTTGAAAGACTATAATCAAATGGATAAGGTTCATTTTTTTCTAACGTATGTCAGATTTTGTGACTTCTGAGTTCGATACATTAGTTTACAGGCTGCAGGGTTAAAGTTCCATGCATTGGTTGTGTTGGGATTGCCTCATCTAAAAAAAATTGGTAAATATCTATTCAGTTCAGCAGGCTGAGTTGTACAAGACTGGCTTCAAAGTGTGGCAGGATACAAAGCATCCTGTGTAACACTCTTCACTGTATCAATAATTCACTATGCAAATACCTCTGTCTCCATTATGTCTTGAACTTGTGTTTGTATTAACTTATAAACTATTACGTGATGCTGTATGCGTTCTTTAGTAGGTACAAATCACATTATATTTGATAGTGATTAAAGATTTCTTATTTATGAAATTGCCTCAGACACTAAACCAAAAATGGCTGTCTTTGCTTAAATAAAATCTGTTGGTTCACATTTCATGATCATAAATCTTTCTAAATAAATACTGTTCAGAAGGGGACCTTGGTATGAGACAGACTCACATTCCTAATCAATGTCATACCCCTCAAAGTTGTACTTTATTTCTTTCCACAACAAAGTCACCTTTCTGTAACACCAGCACAGAATAGTTGTGTAAAATCTTGCTATAACAATAGATGTCCTTCTCTTCTCTGTTATAGTATTCTTAACATGTGGGAAATCTTTGCAGCAGGTGACCCAACGTCGACCAGTATACAAAAGTCTTTCACTACTGTAGTAATGTAGTGTGTAATACATCACACGTAGGTTTCTATCATAAGTCAGCCATAAAATGGCATACACATGCACTCCACCTCAGAACTGAATGCCCCAGGAGGAAAGTTAGCTTAAGGAAAGTAGCGCATGACCATCCAAGGAAAGGAATCAAATCACCAGTGGAAAGGAAGGACTGGAATACTGAAACAGAGAAGACGAGGACATCTATCATTATGGTAAGACTTTACACAACTATTCTATGTCCTTCTATTCATCCGTTGCAGTATTTTTAACATGAGGGAGAATAAAAAAGCTCATGAAGAGAGGGTGGAAGAAGAGGCAGAAGAGCTCTCCAGGAACCCATGGAGTATGGCTCTGGAAAATCCTGCTCTGCAGCTAGAAATGCTATCTAGTTTCGTGACGGTATGAACAGAGGTCCATGTAGCTGCTTCAAGAATAGAGCTAGTAGCTGATCCCTTGAAGAAAGCACCTTACAAGGCTACAGTCCTAGTGGAATTGGACTTTACAGGAGAAGCAAGGGTTTTACCGTGCTTCACATAGTAGAATGAGATAGCCTTAGAAATTCAGATAGAAATAGTCTGTTTGGAGACAGATAATCACAGAGCCCTGGGATGATAGGAGACAAACAGCTGGTCTGAATTTCTAATAGCTTTGGTCTTATCTATGCACATCCAGGGTGTGCAACACCTTCTCACTAGTATTTTGTGGGGAAGAAAAACAAGTAGGTAACTAAATGGATTGGTTGAGTGACAACAGACTACACTGGGCATAAGAGAAGGGTTAGGACGCAAGGACACCCTGTCTTTATGGAAAACCAAAAAGGGGAAGAAGCCATAAGGGCCTGGAGCTCAGACATATGTCTAGCGGAAGTGATAGCTAGGAGAAGCACAGTTTTCCAGGAGTGTTGTAAGGATGCTGATGAAGCTGGCATGAACAGAGGAAGATTCAGCTTTTCTAGCACAAAATTAAGATCCCAGGGTGGAGAAACAGGTTTCCTGGGAGGTCTAATGTGAAGGACACCTTTAAGAAATGATTTAGTCTCAAACTTGCTAGCTAGTGGGCGCAATAGAGGCAGATAGGCAGAAATAGCTGATATATGGGGGCTTCACTGAAGAGTATGCCTAGCCAGTATTGAGCAATTCACACAGATAGGATAGAACCAGGGGGATTTCCATTGATAGTGGGTCCTGGTTTTGTGAGAGACACCAGATTGAAAATCTCTTCCACTTGGCTAGTTAGGATTTTCTAGTATTTAGTGTGATGGTCTTCTGCAGAACCCTAAGCATGCCCTCTGAGAACAGGTGTCTAACCCTATCACCCACAGAGTCAATTGAAGGGTAGACAAGTGGGAATGGATGAGAGTTCCTTTGTTTTGTGTGAGAAGGTCCACCCTGTGAGGTAACATGTGATGATTGCCCTTGGATAGATGCAGGAGAAGGGAGAACTAATGCTGTCTTGGCCAAAAGGGGGTCACCAACAAGATTTTTGGTTTGTCCTGCTGAATTTTGAACAGGACTTCCAGAATAATTGGAAGGGGGGATGCACACTGAAACATTCCCTTCCAAGAGAATGAAAGAAAGTCCAACTTACAGACCAGAGGGTGAGAGACTCTGTCACAAAATTGTGGAAGTTGTCTATTCATGTGAGAGGCATTGAGATCTACTTGAGGAATACCCCACCCCTGGTGGACAATGTCCTGAAACACATCCCTTTGAATCATCCATTCATGAAACTGTGTTATGGACCTGCTCAAGGTGTCTGCCACACAATTTTGGTTGGATGGAATGCACATTGCCAGGAACATTACCCTGTATTGGACTGTCACCTCCCAAACCTGGAGTGCCAGCCAGCATAACAGGGAGGATTTGCCCCCCCCTCCCAGATTGTTCACATACCAGAGGACTGTCATATTGTCTGTGAATAGTTTTATAGATCCTAAGAGAAAGAGAGGATAAAAGGTTTGAATGGCTAGCAGCAGGGCCTTCAGTTTCCTTACATTGATGTGTTCCATTTGTTGATAGGGGGCTATATACCCCTTGAGCTTTCAAGTTTCTGAAATCTTCCCCCTATCCTACATCTGAATCATCTGTGAACAGCTCTTGAACTAGAGGTAGAGGTTGCAATGGGAGTCCTGGGTTGAGAGACACTTGTTGGATCCACCTTTGAAGCTACCTCTTCAGAGAGGAATTGGAAAGTCTAGAGATTGCAAATGCTGCATCCAAACAGACTTTAGAAACCACTGAACTTTCCTCATGTGAAGTTTTGCCAGAGCGAGCTTAGGGATAGTGGAGGCCATGAAACCCAAAACCCTGAGGACCTCCCTGCCTGAAATGTGGTGAAGAGGCAAAAGGTTTCTGAAGTAGGACTTGAGGTCCAGTGCCTTCTGAGAAGGGAGAAAGACTCTCATGAGGTTTGTCTGAATCCTGCACCCCAGGAAGATGTTATCCTGAGAGGGGCAGAGAATGGATTGGATTTTTTTGTAGTTTATAGTGAGTTCTAGGCATTGAGGAAGAGAAATGGCAAAAGGAATGTTTTGCTCTAGGATCTCTGGAGAAGTTGCCATAAAGAGGAGATTGTCTAGGTAAGGGAAAACATGGATGTCCTACAGCCTGCAGTGGGCAATCACAGGAGCTAGGTATTTTGTAAACACACTTGGTGCGGTAAAAATTCCAAAGGGCAAGGTGGAGAACTGAAAATGCCAGGAAGCCACAGAGGAACATAAAAGCTTCCTGCAGTTGGGGTGAATGGGAATGTGTAGATATGGATGTTTGGGTCTATATTAGAACACCGAACATTTAAAATGTCGAGTATTTTAATATTGACCCATTTTCAGAGAACACTGAAAATATCGAAGAAACAGAAAAACTAATTCTTTCCTAGGGAAAGAATTTGGTTGTCAGTTTCTGTTGCTTTGGTATTTTCAGTGCTCTGGTGAAAAGTTACGGGTCGGGTTCAGGTAATTGTGCGATTGAGTGCAGGTTAGGTATGTGTGCGATTGTGTGGACATGAGGGTTAGGGCGGGTTAGGTGAGTTAGGGTTAGGGCACGTGTTAGGTATGTATGTGATTGTGTGGACGTGAGGGTTAGGGCAGGTTAGGTGAGTTAGGGTTAGGGCGTGGGTGAGGTGAGTGTGTGATAGTGATGGACCTTAGGGTTAGGGTTTGTGTTAAGGTAAGTGGATAGTTATTGGTGTATGTATAGTTTAGTGTAGGGTTAGGTGTAACAGTTTAGGTGTATGTGCATGGATTGCTGTTTGTTTGGTGTGCTTATGTTGTGTGTATGTGTTTTGGAACAGCAAATTTTTTCCCTAGGAAAAAATTCGCTGTTCTGAATGTTCGATGTTTAGTATTTTTGATTGGTAGGGTTCGATATTAAAACACTCGACATTTTGAATGTTCGGTGTTCTAACATAGACACGGATGTTTGATATCCAGGTTGGCTAAGAAGTCTTGTGGCAGAATTAAAGGGATCAAGGTTTGAAGAGTTAGCATACGGAAGGTAGGTACCTTCGGAAAGGTGTTGAGATGAGACAGATCTAGGATGAGCCGTCAGGGGCCATCCTTTCTGGGCACCAGGAACATTCTGGTGTAGAAAACTTTTCCTTTTTGGCCTTAAGGAATTCCCTGAGTGGTTCCTTGCCTCCTTAGGTCTAGACGTACCTCTAGAAAGGAGGGTGGTTGTTCCTTTGGTGATTGATGGGGTGCCCCTGAAGGAAGGCAGGGAGTCCCATACAAGAAAGTATCTTTTTTGTATGATGGAGAGAACCCAGGAGTCTTGAGTTATGCCTTCCTAGACTGGCAGAGACAGAAAGAGGTGTTGGGAAAGTGGAATGTGAGAGGGGTGAATAGGACAGTCAAAGAGAACCAGGCTTGTCTGAAAAGGGCCGCTTCTGAAATGGAGTTGCAGGGGTAACCCTGAACTGTATAAGTCTCCTACCACTGGAGAGATAAAAATGTGCTTTAATTCCTCCATCTCTTCCCCTTTCCTGCAGAGATTTAAATAAACTAGGAGCTGCAATACCAAATAAAGTGGAATTGTCCAAAGTGACATCCATAAGCTTGGATGTAATATCCTCTGATAATGGCTGGAGTCAACCAGGAGAATCTCCTTAAGACATAGCCAGAAGCAGCTGCCCTTGGTGAGGCCTCTGCAGCATCATAGTTGCATTTGATGGAGTGGTTAAACTACCTGTGAGGAATCTCCCAGCAGGGATGCAGCCAAAATCCCTGCTGGGAGATTCCTCACAGGTAGTCAGGTAAATTTGAAATGACCTGGGAGAGTTGGGAGAGAAGGTCTAAAGCAAATTTGGTCATATATGTCTGGCAGTTAATGGCTCTAAATGACAAAGTGTCTGGTGTATACTTTTTGCCTAGTCTTTCCAGGTTCCTGCTGTCCTTATCTGAAGAAAAAAGGGAGTTTGAAGGTAGTAACCTGGATGACTTGTCTGAAGCCACTGAAACCACCATTTGATCTTCTGAAGGACATTTAAACAAGAATTCCCAGTCCTCAGGGACCTTGTAAAATTGGTCAGGCTTCTTAGAAGCAGGAGGCTGGGAGTCTGAGACCTTGGAAGCCAAAGTGAAGGCATCCAGGAAAGCAGGTAACACAGGAGGAATAGCTGAAGGACTGGGTGAATCCACCTGCAGAATGTTGTAGTTCTTTTTGTATTTCAGATACCTGAGTGCTATCTCATTTGAAATGTTCTCTCATTTTAACTAAAGTCTCACTAAAGGAGAGTTAGTTCTTCCATGGGTGATTCAGTTCCATTGGAATCCTCCTCCTGGGAAGCATAATCTAGAGGGGAGGGGATCTGTGAGGAGTAGGCCAGAGATTCCTCTTCTGAGGAGATCTCTTCATCTTAGGAAACCTCTTCTCTGACTCTTTTTTTGTGGAGATGCTGTACATGGTGGTGTAGGGATTGAAACTCCTGAGTGGGGCTTAACGGCCATAAGGGCCTTGAAAATACCCTTTGGTGAATTGTTTCCAGTCACTATGAGATTCCTTTGAATGGGACAGATGTTTTTTTTTTTTCTTCTTTTGATGCAGGTTTGCCCTATGTAGGGTTGAAGAGCTGGACGTAGGCCTGCTGTCAATAATATCTGAGTGAATTTCCTTCTGCACCAGGATCTGAGGTACCCCTTTAGGGTCTTCAGTTATTATGAGCCTCGGTTCCCCTGTACATCCTTGATGGATGCCTGCTTAGCCTCTGAGGCCATGCTGGTGGTTGGATCAAAGGAGGCCTTGACGTCAGGCTCAGCCTGTAATCCAGAACAGAAACTGGCCATATCTCTGGGCTCTCATCCACTTTGGGAGAGATGTCTATGTGAAGAGGTGCAGCAGCAGCTTCAGGCCTCGGCTTTTTGGCCTTCCACTTAGTGACCAACTCATCCTCGGGCCCCGAGGATCCCTCCATTGTTCTCTTCACTAGTAACTTTAAGTGTTGGCTTTCCAAGTAAATGGCTGAAGAGGAAAGCCTTTTTCTTAAGGGTCTTGGGTACAAAGGCCTAGCAAATGGGACAGGATTTGTGATTGTGAGTAGGCCCTAAGCAAAACAGACACTGAAGATGGCTATCCTTATGTGGAATTTGTTTTCCATACTGGCATTTGCCTTTTTTGGATGACATGAAATCCTATCACTAAACAGTAGTAAAAGAAACAAGATTTCCCCAATGAGCACTTATCTGAGAATTCACAGAAAAACAGCAAATGGTTCGGCAAGTAGACCAATGTTCAAGGTGGTGTATGGACAGGCAGCAGAGAAGTTCTGAGGTGGATTCATGTGTATGCCACTTTTATGGCTGATGTATGACTGCAGCCTATGTGTGACATACCACACATCCTACAGTAGTGAAAGACTTTTGTATACTGGCCGACATTGGGTCGCCTGCTGTGTAGATCTCCTACATGTTAAGACTACTACAACAGATGAATAGAAGGACATCTACTAATCTCAGTACCTGTAGTGTGATGAACCACCTAGATATTCTCTGCAGAATCCCCAGTGAATGAACAATGTTATATATGGCTAAATTCAACCACAGTTTAATAATGTACCCCATAGAAGTGACCTGCCTAATACTGGTGGCTAATCAGTTTGTCTGCCTTTTCCTGCCCTACCAGCAGTATTTATAATAGCTCCACTCAGTGCCTTTAAATCTCTTCTCAGACCATCATGATATAATTTCTCATACCTTTGATCTTATGGTTCTTTCATTTTTTTCTTGTAATATTCATTTATTTTATCCGTTACTCTTAGTTCTGATATTATCCATGTACCACACTTTCTATCACATTCTTTCTGCTGTTATTATAATGCTAATAAACTATTTTCTTGTGTTCCCAATTACTTTGTCCTGCCTCCACATTTCTCTCAAAGCCTCATTCACTTTCAGTATGGAGTAAATGTCTTAGAAGCCACTAATGCAAAACTGTGTCTCCTAGTATAGTAGTTTGCTTCTCTGTCATGATCATGGCTTTGTTTATGAATTGTGTTTAATTGTAGTATGACCTCTTTACAATTGTTATCCTAATATACACCTATGCAAAATAGCTGTGTTGTGAAAAAAAATGTTAATGACACTATCCATTTTCATGAACAACTAGTAAACAATCATAAGAAAAATAAATATTTCAAAACAATACATCCAAGTGATGTAAAAAGTTTAAATGTTATTGATCTGCTATTGACACTTGTGTCATTGCTTACATATTTGATAACAGAATTAATATAATTACCACATCACTAAATTCTGTAAACCACACGACAGATATGGACATAATACATTGTAACTAATACTGCAACACAAATAAATAATTTGCTGAAAGATGTGTACTAAGTGTGTTTGTGTATTTATTAATCATAGCTGTATGTAAACCATATCATTGTTAAGTAATACAGAAAGACAGTCTCCATTTATTTTTAAACAGGCATAGTTCAACTTTACATTTACAACTCTGGATTGTAAGAAACATTTTTTAAAAATATTGCAACTTCAGAAAACAGAAAAAACCCTTGGCAATTAACTGCTCTGTACTAAATAAAAAAAATAAAACAAATTTGCCTGTATTGTACCAGAGCAGAAACACAGCTGAGGAAAAACAAATACCAAAGCCAATATGTAAAATGTGGAAAATATTTAATATAATGATATTGATATTGAAATTGCCATTGTCTTTGTTTTTTATTATATATTTTTATAGGTTTTTTATGTACCCAAGTATTCACACACATTTCTCAGCATTTGATATGTTTTTAAAGAAAAAGGGTTTGTAGCATTCAGTTAGTGATGAATTGTCACTCAATAATTGTTATTTAATGAGTTGCTTAGAGATAGGAAATGCACTTTGTGCTCATTGGTGATCTGCTGGTGTGTTTAAGGTATATATTACCTAGGTTTTAGTTAGTTAAATGTGATCTGATGAAGCAATTCCATTGCAAAAGTGCTTATCATCTTATTAAATATTTTCCATGTTTTACATATTGGCTTTGGTATTTGTTTTTCCTTAGCCGTGTTTCTGCTCTGGTAGAATACAGACAAATCTGTTTTATTTAATTTTTAAAAGTAGTTTAAGTTACTAGGGGGAATTCAATAAAGCCTACAAGGAGTGATCTTCCATGTAGGCATAGTGTCATGGAGCTTACACGAAAGTAAGAAGCCATGCAATCCAGTAAACAGAGCAGAGGGGCATGCACGAGCAATCCAGTAAACAAAACAGAGAGGCGTGCACAAGCGTGCAAACACAGAAGTGTCCATGGCATGCAAATCACCTCATAAGCAGGTGAATTGCATGCAAATAAGGGTGCTGGAGCAATCCATCAAGCAGATCCTGTGTTGGTGTCCAAAGTGTACATGGAAAATTTCCATGTGGAAACAGCTGCAGCAGGATCATCATAGAGAAGGGAGACACAGCCCCTCACCACTGCCTAGGTCCCCACAGCCACACCCACAGGGGGACTCAGAGGAGGAATCCCCTGAGGCTGTCCCTGTAGGCAGACATAGGTGTGTCCAGTATGCCCTGGCCTTGGCAAAGAGGCAATGGATAGCACATGAATTGACAACCTTGGGTCATAGGGACTGAGTACTGCATGCATCAGACAGAGTCACTCCTGAAATACAGGTTTCTCAACTACTGCATTCATAAGATAAGTCATTCTCCTTTACAACAAATATACAGGGTACTAGACTTTGACAGCATATGTATGGATCTGCTGCATGCATGCAAGGGAATAGAGTGGGCTGCTAGGCTACTTGCAGAGAAGTAACAGCTATGTGGTACAACAGGTACTCAGTCTAATACTGAGTGCCCTATAATATGCATTAGGCCACATGGCTGAAAAACCCACTGCAGTATGCAAGGGAAATGCTAAACAGTGGGGTCATAGGACAGATGCATGACTGTCAATGCCAGAGTCCCCTACCCCCAACACATCAGTGTTCCCATACAACTGCAGTAACAGTATGTTTTCAAGGATATAATATATCAATAGACCATGCAATCCTAGAACTGTCACAAAGAGTCTGGACACATGTCCTATTTTCTACAAAACACAGGGGTCACAATGTATGTCTGTCTGCTGTTGATAGTGTGAGAAATTAAACCTCACTTTCTGGTGGCTGGTGTGACTCACTTGGCTAAGTACCTTAGCATGGTTGATGGTGTTGATGGATTGAAGCTGCCTGCACCTACAACTTTTGCATGTGAAGTACTAGTATGGTAGGAGTCCCACAGACTGTCAATATGCTGCAATCTGTTACTGAAAGACAGCTGGACAAAGCCAGAGACAATGGGGGACAGAGGGACAAATGTACAGACAATTGTACATGATTTGGGTCACCTAGTAGGTGGCTAGTATAACAGCAGGTTGCAATAGGTCAGATCAGCAGAAGGATGTAAAGGCCATCATTTAACTGTATTAGTACTTACAACAATTCAGTGGGCTCCATGTAGTAGTATATTACCAGAATAACTAAACTGCATGAAGAACAGAGCAGACATGTGTGGCAGAATGCTGGACATCCTGCAAAAACATGTACAGTAAGAGGTATGTAGACTATCATCATGTGTATGGTGTTATATCTTGTACCCCAGTCACATCATACCAACTGCTTAGAGCAAGAAATTTGGATAAAGGCATGAGCAACAGTCAGACAAAGGCCCAAATATAAAGAGAAGGGTTAAATACTGGCCAGACAAATGTAGAAGGTTCAGAGAATAACAGGCTGTGCATTAGCATGGGTTTCCAGACATGTATGGAGTCAGTAACTCAAATGACTGTCAGGATTTCCTAATGTCAGTCTATAATGCTTTGCCAATAACATAGAAAATCACAATGCTATGTACAATGTAACATAGGTATGATGCAAACTCTGTATATTCTATTACAATCTGTACAGTTGATAGGTATGAGACATATATTACGTTCAGCATACAGCCGGGGAATGCATTGGACAAAATATATGATATTTGGAATATGGAGGTGCTGGAGTGTTGAAGCAGGTGCAGGCAGCCAATTGGCTGCAGCACACAAAATCCCAGACTGGAGTACAGGTAGGTTTGGCCTGGAGTCACCTTGTAAATACTGACAGTCACACTGGGCATGCTGCTACACTTAGATAACTTGAGCCCACGTCTAATGCCTCATCTGCCCAAAGAACTGCTATATGGATATATGTCTGTGCATACAGACAGCTATGTATACATATCTGTCTCTCCCTATCCCCCTCACACATGATTACCCTATCTATCAGTATGTGGCACACACACACACACACACACACACACACACGCACACGCACACGCACACGCACACACACACACACACACACACACACACATATATATATATATATATATAGTGTATTATATATCTACACACACACACACAGACACACACACATATATATATATATATATATATATATATATATATATATATATATATATATATATATATATATATATACAGAGAGAGAGAGGCATATTTGTGTAGAGTGATTTAGACCCTCCGCATATATGTATAACACAGTCACATAACACACACACAGCTACAGTTACATCCCTGATATATATATATATATATATATATATATATATATATATATATATATAAATAAATATATGAATGTGTATATGTGTATGGGGATGTATGAATGCCAACACTTACACACAGAATGCTGGGGTTATTTGCACCTATACACACAAAAGTTGTTTGATGGTAACAGACCAAGTCTGCATAATGACAGAATCTGCCCAATCTCAGAACCCTGTGCCTGTGGAATGTCTTCCTGTACACAGACAATGGTGAGCAGGTGGTATAATGTGCAATGGCTTCAATGCAGGACTTGGACAGGCCATATTGTCACCGGCCAATTGTCCACCTACCAAACTGCAACTAGCCAGACATGGTGAGACTCGTACCTGTACACACACATAGCAGGGATATTAACAGGTACCCCACTGCTAGGACACTAGGTACACTAACAGCATAAAGCAGGTTCACTCTGCAGGCCACACATGCTGTGTAATACCAGGCCACTTTGTGTAGTCCACAAGTACTGTGGCTGCAGCCAAATGTACAACAGATTTAACCTGTGGTGTGTGCAATAAGTACTGTGAACTATAGAGTGTAATAGTAGGTAGGTAGGTAGAGGTTCTAATCTCACTTTAGCCACCTTGTGTGTGTATAGATATTTCTCTTACAGCAGTACAGACACGCCCATCTGGCCTATGTCTGTGCAATGGTTAATAATTGTATAGCCCTGTGATTAGCTTTTTCCTGAACATTGACCTCCTTGTCAACACTTGTTGATGTCATCCACCTTAACAGCACTGGCTGACAATCTAATGACAGATAAGCTCCATGGCACATGCAATAAGTACATAATACTGTAGTGTGTACTACTAGATAGGTAGGGGTGCTAATCTTGCAACAGTCAATTGTGTGTGTGTGTGTGTGTGTGTGTGTGTGTGTGTGTGTGTGTCTGTCTTTGTGTGTGTGTATAAATACTGTATATCCCCTTGCAGCAGTATACACATGCCTTTATTGCCTATCTCTGTGCTATGGTTATACATTTTAAGGCCCTGTGACCACCTATCAAGCTCCCCATTGGCCCGCTTTACAAGGCCTGCCATTGTCATCCACATTAACAGCATGGACTGACAATCTAATGACAGATAAACTCTGTGGCATATGCAATAAATACATAGTGCTATAGTGTATACTACTAGATAGGTAGGGTTTCTAATCTCACAACAGGCAACTGTGTGTGTGTGTGTGTGTGTGTGTGTGTGTGTGTGTGTGTGTGTGTGTGTGTGTGTGTGTGTGTGTGTGTGTGTGTGTGTGTGTGTGTGTGTGTGTGTGTGTGTGTGTGTGTGTGTGTGTGTGTGTGTGTGTGTGTGTGTGTGAACATATTCCCATGTAGCAGTACACATATGGGTAGGCAATGGTCATGCATTATACCACCCTGTGACTAGCTGCTGGTCCTAAATACCCCACATTTACCTAGGCATAAATGCTACATGCCACCACCTACATTTGTATGTACAACACCCAGGTAACACATCTCAAGGACAGAAGGCCTTTTCATAGGGTATGCATGCTTGATTACCCTGGCTGTCTCCATTGCTCCTGACACACAGTTCTGCACATATGCACCCAGGTAACCATGCATGTATACAGCTGTACCTCGATGATGTCATATTTCTGCTGTGCTGTCATGCCATCCTGTGCTGCTGTATTGCCACCAAGTCTCCATACCTCAGCCACTCAGACCCCTGAAACAGAAACATACACAGGTATGTGACACACCTGTCAGTCTGCAGCACTACGAGCAGTCAAACATCATGCAACAAAGATAAACTGTGATGTGTATGCATGACACATGCCAGCACACACCACCTGTCATGCCTACAACAGCTCACATGACAAAACACTACCAAACTGCAAAACCTACATATAAAGTAATACTCAGCATCCATGGCATGGATGGCAGGGATGTGGCACAGGTATCATCACATGCACAGGGTGTAGTGTGGGGGTGCCAGAGGTCTAGCCTGTGCCAAACAGTTGACAGCATGTGTGTAAGTCTGGAAGGGTTGCTGGTTAGGTGGTTCATGGAGAGGTGCCGTGTGTATCTGTTGGTTACTTGCATGTGACAGTGATGTTTGAGTGTGTGCATGTACACACTCAAGCCCAGTACTAGCCCTACACATGTGTATGTTGGACAGCTGTGGACCATACATGGCAGAGTGGAGAGTTCACTATCTCCGGCTATGAACATAGGAACTGGCTCTGCCAGGAGTATCATTGGCACCACCATGCCCAGAGTCAGATGCAGTGCTAGTAACTGATGGTGACTGCTGTCTGCTGGGCCCATGTCTCCCATGGGACTGTCCAGGACCACGTGCCTATGACCTGCCACATCATGTTGCGGACAGTGCACTCCTTTCTATTGGGCTGGAGGTGCTGCCATTATGGCAGTATGAGTGTGCATGGCAACGTGGACTCTCAGCAGATGGTATTGCTGACCTACATCCACATGTCTGATGCCCTAGTCCAACCAGATGTTCCAGCACAGACAACATGCGATGAAACACTGACACTGTCTCAGCCCACCGTCTGTCCACTACATCAGTGAAATGATCCATGGCATCACCAATGCGGTGGAGGCTATCATGGCTGTCAGAATGTGCTGCATTCATAATCCTGAGCATCCATCTGGTGTTGTGTTAGGAATGTGACTGTGCCTCCATGACGGACCAAAAACATGTGGTGGGTGACCTGTAATGTGACACATGTGACAGATGGTGAATGGGCAGCAGTCCTCCTCTGAGCAACCCATCAATCTGCTTGTGTGGGTCCTCACCAGCTCTCTGGCTCTGGCCAGTGTCTACACTAACTGAAGCCACAGTTGCCATAATGTCCTGTTCGATGTTGCCACACTCTGACTGTCCTATATCTGTGGCCTCAGGTGACTGCGTAGTATGTGAGGGCATACTGACTGTGTGTGGGGACAATGGGGGATGAAGTGGGATGTCAACCCATGGGACAGATTCAGCTCCCAACAATCCAACCTGTGCCTCACTATGGCCACCATCATCATCAGAGTCCAATGGGACACTGACATCAGGTTGTGAGGGGGACAGACTCCAATCACCACGTTCACTTATGAGGATGAAGACAAGATAAGTACATTACTACCTGCACTATTATGTATGGTAATCCACACAGACACAGGTGAGGAGCCACAACTGCATTACACATCACACATCTTGTTTCTGATCCCATGTACAACACACAAACACACAACACGCACATACAAGACAGGCCCTTTATAACATGCACTACAGCCACATCCAGTTAATGTTGCCAGTACAATATACCTGTGAGATGAGCAATATGTCAGTGTATCTGATAGACCTACCCCTAAAACACAGTGTACCCTTTGCAACCAGTTCTAGTATCACTGCGTTTGAACAGGCATCTGTGAGTGATTGCTTCCTTTATAGCAGGCTGCCATAGTCCTTCACAAAATTAAGTGCAAATGTGTTAATGTTCATGCAAATGCACAACTGTGATTAACCATTCAATGCACTCCAGTTTACCGATCCACAATTAAACATGTAACCTAGTCTACTCATGGCTAAGCATAATAGATGTCCCTGGGTCAAAATGGCAGCCCCTAACATTCTTATGGTATATATGATCCATAAAACAAAAGTACCATACTTACCAGGTACAAGACCTTGGACTGCAGCCATACCTGATGGACCTATGGAAATGTGAGGGAGAGATATTGTCAGCAATACCAAATGTGGCATTGTTATATGGTAATATGTGCATATACTCACATGTACAGTAGCTAATATGATACTGCCTACATTGCTGACATTCTGCGTATGAGTGCACAACTGTGCATTAACCCCCCCCACTCCAATGCAGATAGATCCCAACACCTGTGTACTGGTATGCAGATGCTGCCACAATGACTGCTACAGTATTACAGTGATGAACAAAGGAAGCTTACCTGGACACTCCTCTGAAGTGGATGCTGTGGCACCCACCTTCAGGATGTATAGGGTGATGAATGCCTGTGAGCTGTTGGTTGTTCCCAGGTTCACCTGGAATCCCTCTGTGGCTGACAATGGTTGTTCTGCTACAGGCCCTCTACTGGTGACAGCACAGTACCTGGCCACAGCAGCTGCCCTTTGCCATGTAGCATTGACAGTAATTGTGGCCCAGTGTCGGACCTGCTCATCGGTCATGTCCTGTTGGCTTTTTTGGTTGACTGCCATGATGAGGTCAGCTCACAGTGCTGCATGTTGTTCACGATGCTGGTGACCCCTGGACAGAAGAATGTTATGATACAGTCTGAGGCCATCTAGGATAACATTATTTTCAGCGGCTGAAAATGGTGGTTGCCTCCTTTGATACATCCTTCCTGAAGGACAACAAGAGGGGAACACATCACAGGACCAGATATGTGGACATCCACTATCAACAGACCCTGCACAACAAAAATGGCCTGCACTATCCACTGCTACCTCCCATGTCATACCCCACAGTCTTTCAACACAGCACATGTGTGTCTATCACCAACATAGTAGCAATACTGGTTATGTCCCTGTGTGCCATGGAAGAGTCACCCATCAATGCCATCTAATGTGGTGTGTCCCCTATGGGCAAAGTCCCACTACTATGTCATACAGCCACTGTCAGACAAATAGGTGTGTGTTATTACAACTATATGTGGACATTCCAGCAAAACCAGTGTGCTGCAATGATCGACAGCAATGCAAACATGCTTGTAGTATATCTTCCCTGTAGGCATCATACCTCTTCAGTACGTAGATGTTTGCATAATGTGTACGTGTGCCTGATATATATGGTCCTTTTGGTACACATATGTGGATGTCTGGCAAATGGTTAGCCAATAATTGATGGTTATTGTCAAAATATAGAGAATCTGGCTGTCATACACCAGAACCCTCAGAATACACTTATGCTATAGTAATATCTGGTAGTCTATTCATAGTATTACTTTGTGTGGCCAATATGTACACTCTGTCACTGAGGGTGGGCCTGCCCCCCCCCCCCAATAATGGCTATGACCTGAATTCCTGCTGTAGGGGGGTTGCCAGGTATGTTAGCCATAGCTCTGAAGTGATGAGGTATGATTGTCAACAACAGTGGCCTAGCCGGAGTACATCACAGACAGTCAGGAACACCTTTACAATGTCTGAACTATTCCTGTGTGACATTCACAGACTCAGAGGAGCTGAATAACCGTATATCATGTGATATTACAGCTATGTCCACCCTTACTTACTGTCAGTATGTCTATATGTCATAATCCACTAGCTTTTGTACAGGGGCTGACCATTGTAGGAGGGAATAAGAGGGCCACAGCTTTGATTTGATTCAAAGCAGGCACAGTTGAGAGGCATGCCTGTAGCCATTTGACAGCAGAGTATCACCATGTAATTCTCATAGATGTACTACAGACCTATTGCTGTAATCCCTACTCCCCATATCTCCTTCCTTCCATCTGTGTCCCATTATATGGGGACATGTATTACATACTTGGCAGAGTGATGTAATCCTTTTGTGAACAAATCCTCAAGAAAAAGCTTGCTAAATCATAGTCTGTCTTGGTAAAGCAACATACAGACTTGTTTCCCATAGGCAGTTGTTTGCTTTTTGTAGGTAATGCTCATTAGCAGGTAATGGCCTGTGCACTAATCTGTGGCTCAAACTTGTTAACTGCATCCGAAACAGCTTGGTTCCACTTTCATTATCCACTGACATGGCTCCACAGTGTAATATTTAAGGCCTTCATGTAGGCCTTGGCCCCTTTCCTAGTCTTTGAGATGGACATTACTGAGGTGAGGAGACTACAGCATCACAGAGGTTAGGTACAAATACTGTCTACTGTTGAGATTTTGAGGTATGTCAACAGTTTAGCATGCTGTGTTTGGCCATTGTCCCATGACATTGTGATTAACTGGCTGTTCAGTGTTAAACATTGAGGGTTGAGATCAGTAAGGGGGGAGATATGAGTGTCAGACGTCATACCCATCAGAATATGCATGCTGATGCAGTAGCTGCTATTCTAGCAGCTCATTATCTTTGTAGTGGCAAACTGAGAAGCATCCCCCTGTCATTGGACCTTTGCTCCCCCCATGTATGGTTTTGTCTGGATCCCCTGTTCTGGGGGTGTGATATATTGTAGATCTGTAGCAGGTATCTTAACATACAGTTGCATATGTTGCAGGCTCTAGCTGCTACTGCAGCCAAGGACACATAGGGGGGAGTATGAACACCTTTGAGGACAGCAAGCTGTATGTGTAATTGAGGCAGCAGTGTTAGCTCTGTCATTAAAGCAGAGCTAGGGTGAGGGTACCATTTACAGTCCATTCGAGGGATATGCTTAAGGTACATCTGTTATATAACAGTGCCAATCATAGAGTAGTAGATGAGATATAGTTAGGCTACACAAATATGTGCAGTGTGTCCCTACCTACAGGCCTTTGACTTGCTAACACGGGTAGCAGTTACTTCAATAGCAGTAACCTGTGTGTGTTAAAATTGCATGACTCAGTCATTATTTGCTGTATTCACATGAATGTAATTGAAGTGAAACACATTGGATTTGAACCCAGGACTGTGGGTAGCAAAATGTACTACATGCAAGGTATTTAACAGACTGAGCTACTGAGTCAGTGCTGCTGCAGGTATATTTGCAAGCTATATGTGCATGCATACAGTCTGTGACACACATTGTTTGCATCCATCATAATGAACATGGCTTTCAAAGGCAGTTGTTGTGCAGCAGGATCCCAGCTGTAGACAAATGTACTTTGCCATTACTTCCTTAGCAGGTGTGTTTAAAGATGTTGCTGATGAAAGGAGATGATTACCTGCTATCATACCTGTGAACCTGTTAGAGCAAGAACTCTGGACAAAGTCAAACATACAAGTGGGACAAAGGCCCAAAACTAGGGGCAATCTTTACATATTGCTCTTACAAATGCAAAATGTTGGTAGAATAGCAGGAGTTGCATTACCATGTGTTTTCTGAAGGGTATGGAGTGTCACTCAAACGTCTGTCATGATTTCCTAACCTCAATCTTTAATGACTTGCCACTACTTTGCCAGTAACATACATTTTATGAAAACTGGGCCAAACATAGGGGGCAAATCTCTGGACATTCTGCAACAGTCTGTACAGTTGATGGGTATACCTGCTATCCCAAGCCTCATGTACATCCAGTATTATTTATTTGGCTGTATATGGGTGTAGTGTTTGCATCACAGTCCCACGTACACTGTCATTTTTCCCATTATATTTACTTGCAGTCTGTCAGTGGCAATCAATATATGTTGCTGGAAACACCTATTTCAATTCAGAGCTGAGTGGCCTAGTGGGCTAATGCACTGTTCTGTAGTTGACAGGGACCCATGCTTGAGACGTGGCAGGGGTGATTATTTTGTAGATGTGCCTAACACTGTAAGAATCACATAAGATCATTAAGGCACTTTTAAGCACTTTTATAGGTTTATGCAGTTGTGTGTGTCGCACTGCATTGCACCATGCCACTTAGCTGCACACAAACCAGGACTAAAAATAAAAAAAAAGAAAAAGGGGGTGATAGGAAAGTGGTGAAATGGGGGCAAACAGGGGGAAAAACATGCTGAAAGGCAAGTAAGGATGTGCAGGAAGGGTGTAGGAAAAGACTGTAGCTCTCTATTTCTTGTACAGCAACAGTTGTGTATTTTTACAGATTTTGTACATGAATTTGGACCCTCAAACCTCAAATAGAGGGGTGATGACAACAGAAATGTGTTGTCAAGGCAATTGGACCTAATTTGTGTCCAGTAGACACATGTGCAAAATGGAGAGCTATGTATGGGAGCTTTATTTTTTTGTGGGGCAGGTGCCCATTTTTTTTTAAGGAGAGAGTGGAATGTTGGGAAAGGGATGTAGGTAATTGTGGGGAGGTAAGTTGGGTAGGAGACGTTGCATTTGCAGACAGACAAGACAAACAAGGTAGCATACAGGGGCAGTGTGTGACACATGAGATGTGTAAACACCTTGAATGGGGAGGGTGTTGTGGAATCAGAGGTGCATGTGCCTCCAGGTGACAGCAATGTGACTGAGATCCACACTCATGGGTAGTCAACATGCTCCTTCACTGCCCCAAAGGTGGCTGTGCTGGAGGCTGGGCACTGGGGCCCTCAAGCCCCACCTAGTTGCCCAATCTGCCCTCAATCTTGTACAGGCAACATTCATAGCTCTAATGAGCAATCCAGTGCACTATGGCTGGTAGATGATCCTGGGTGACAACTCCACCCACCCCCACTCCTAGGCCCTGTCCCCTGAAGTGGTTCTACCCAAAGGTGGTACAGGGTCAGCAAATGGGCCACCACTGGCTTGGGTCCCAGATGAGCTGGTACCCAGTCCCACAGCCAGCTGAGGAAGAGCAGGCAGATCACCAGGAACCAACCTACCCAGACATGCTGTGGGTATGGTGGTAAAGCAATAAACATAGGTGAGTTATGAACAAAACCATTGTTAGTAATAACAGCATGCCAGAACAGTGTAAATAACCCCATTGCAGTTAAATGCATATTATGTGAAACACAACAATAAATAACAGAACAGTCAGTATATTAACAACATGCCAGTAACAGTTTCTGCATAAGGCCAACAGAATAGGTAATTCAACAAGATATGTTAACACGCAGCCATAGTAATACATAACATTAAAAAAACACATGTCCAAAATAAAGTTTATGGAACAACATATGTTACTAGTAAACCATAACCAATATATAACAATAATAAATATATGAAGATAAGGGGTGGGGAGATAGAGATACAGTCTATTAATACCATCATTGGCTGTATAGTTGACAACAGTAATGTTATTCACTCTACATGTCTATCCTTTCTTTATGGGTAAATATGCCCTATAGCTGCTGTAGCACATACATACCTCTCAAGCTATCTGCATGGGACACTATGGGCCAAGCAGTAACACCTGCAGCTACACAACTACAAAGAACACTTGCACATCAAGTGGACCTATATAACTACCAAGGAGTACTGTGGGCTAATGTACTGTTAATTTGATAATGACATATAATCATGTCAATATTACATCTGTGACAGAAGGATTATGCAACAGTAATTACATTCCATGACAGCGTGACACTTGAGAGACATGCATGTATACAGTACAGAGAACACAACTATCATGCCTTGCTTGGCAGGCATGGGGATCATACCTATTAGCAGTGACTGCAGGGGACATGTGCATTGCATGCAGTAACCGAGTGCATCAACCTTTACAAGACACTCCAGGAATACAGCTATACTTTGATTATACATTTTAATTCTTTTATTTTATTATATTTTGTTATTATTGTACCTGTTTCCTTTATTGTTTGCATAAGTAGTACATTTGTGATAGTGACTTTAACAGTCTGTGACATCTGAACAAACAATTATTTACACCTACTATGAGTTATCTCACCCATTTACCTGTGTCCCTGGGGATAGAATGATATCTGTAATTACACATTTTATTTAATTTATTTTATAATATTTTGTTAATATTGAACCTGTTTCCTTTATTGTTTGCATAAATAGAACATTCGTGATAATGATTTTAACAGTCTGTGACATCTGAGCAAACAATTATTTACACATACTATGGGCTATCTCATCCATTTACCTGTGTCCCTCTGGAGAGAATGATATCTGTAATTACACATTTTATGTCTTTTATTTCATAATATTTTGTTATTATTGAACCTGTTTCCTTTATTGCATGCATAAATAGCACATTTGTGATAATTATTTTAACAGTCAGTGACATCTGAACAATTATTTACACATACTGTGAGCTAGCCCATTTACCTGTGTTCCTCTGGAGAGAATGATATTTATAATTAGACAATTTCTTTTATTTTATAATATTTTGTTATTATTGAACCTGTTTCCTTTATTGTATGCATACATATCACATTTGTGATAATGATTTTAATAGTCAGTGACATCTGAACAAATGATTATTTGCACATAATATGGGCTACCTCACCCATTTACCAGTAGTCCCTGTGAAGAGAATATCTGTCATCATAACATATCTGATTCAGTAATAGTAGTACATGGAACTGGATTTGAACCGTGGTCTGTGTTTACCAAAATGTACTTCGTACACAACATTTAACAAACTGAACTACCAAGTCACTGCTGATATCTGACTGCCTGATTTCTTCTTAGAGTTCACCTGGAAAGAAAATATAACCTGGTACTACTACTACAGTGTTATAATACACTGCAGTGACAGTTGGACACACTTGCATGAAATGCAGTCATGGCAGAGATACTAGGTAACCTATACATTAGTAAATAAAATGCAGGTGTATACAACATATTGTTACTGGGTTCAAATACCAGCTGTCATTACAGAAGTATTGCACAGCAGTTTATTACATATACTTTCATGCATTTACTGGTATACTTTTGAGTTTTTATTAAACAACAGTTAATGTAATGCAGGTGTGGTAATACAGGTATAATTCCACAGTTATTGCCATAGAAACTTTATTTCATTTAATTTATCAAGATTAATACTTTAGTCTTTCCTGCTTATTGCAGTGCATTTGGCAGTAGCCACTTATTGCAATCTAGGACTACAACCACATTCATTGTAATACAATCAAAACTATATATACCTAATGGCAGTTATTGTTTTATTCTTTCTTGCTTATATGACTATAGATTGGAAGATACATCTGTACTCACCAGACTCATGGTGCAACCTGGCCAGGCGCCCTGCATATGCCTCGACTTTGCAAGCTTGCACCTCTGCAGCTGTTGGGAGAGAAGTACACCATTATGCATACCAGTTTAGCAGACATTCAAGGTTAAATATTGGTGAAACACAGGCAAATATGCTTACACACTTGTGAAACATTGCTTGCCCAGAATTCTTGGATCCAGGTATCCAAGAAAGCCCCCTTTTATATTTTCAGGTTGTCAAGATGGTGACAACACTGCTGTCCTGTGCAGGGGATACCAGTTGCACTGGTGAGGTCCCTTGCCAGCTGATCCCAGGCCTCTGTTTTGCACTCAGAGCCACAGTAACCACCCTGCATGAGCCAGTCTTTATTGCATTTCACTAGGAGTATGACCATGACCCTGGACTCTTCAATGCCCCACCACTGCGTCTGAAAGTGCAAACCCTCCCCAACACCTACCATAGTATCCTCACAGGTTGAACTCCAACAGATTCTGTAGTATTCCTGCCTATTGAACTTACTATAGCATGTTTTCATGCCCTTACATGCCATTGGGCAATTTTGAAAAAATGCACTACATTGCTTAGCACTGCACAAACCACTGCAGCTGAGCTGAGCAGTGCTTAAACTGGTAATGCTTAGCAATGCTTCGCAATGTGTGACAGTGTGCAAACCAGCTAAGCAGAGCTGTGTGGAGCCAAGCAGTGCCGAGCAGTCCTAAAACAGATCTTGTTTAAGCAGTGCTTGACATGGCTTAGCAGGGCTTAGTGGAGCTTAGCGGAGTGTAGCACATCAAGATTTAAAAATAATTGGCATAATTTGTATTTGGAAAATAAATGCTTAATAAGCCTTCTGTGTATTCAAACCCTGCACTTACTGCACATAAGGCTGTCACTAACTATTTGGCTACATGGATGTGTTGAATGCTGCTATATTTTTAGATATACCTCTCAGCTATGTTTAAGCAGTGCTGAGCACCTCGCCGGGCAAACCCACTCAGCTATGCTTAAACTTGACCTTTGCATTAATAATTAATGCATCTGGTTTCTATTTTTAGATGTCTAGCACATGTCAATTGCTGCACGCCTCGTTGTGTAAACTTAAAAAAAATAAAAATAATAATAATGTTTACTATATTGATATGATGACAGTGCAGGGGGTGTGTTACTCATCTGCGGATACAGTTAGTAACACACTCCCTACACTGGTTCAATGACCATGTTCCACGGTTCTCACTCAGAAATGCACTATCATTAATATGCATGGTGGGCTACCGAGGGTGAACAAAGTACATGGCCACGGCACCTTCCGTGTAGACTCTACAGTATGCCTACATGGATTTTATTAAATCTGGGGGACTGTGTTATTTATTTCTATAAATTCTTTCTAGTTACTGTTATATCTTAGTTTCTAACATCTGATTTAAAGATTAGCTTCCTATATTTTGTGTACTGGTATTTTTCACCAGTATTTTACTGTACATTTACAGTTTTTAAAAAGGGTCTGCATCAGTGAGGTTTTGGACTTTCAGTTTCCTTTACTGAAGTGCTTTGTAAACTTTCATTGTCTCTGTGCCTTGACACTTATGAATGCAAATAATTATATATACTTTCTTTTATAACATATATAAATATCTGCAGAATACAGGTCTGCTTTCTGTACTTTTTCTTAGTTTGGTTCATTAAATTCCTACTGTATTGAATTAAACCTGTATTCATAGTTATATTAACATACTAATATAATGGCAGATGAAGTTGCTTGAAATATCAATATAAGACTGAATTACTTAGTCATCTTTAATAATTTAAATTATTACAAATATAATTTTCTTTTTTAATAATTAGAGGACAAGATAGTGTGCATATAGTATTTCTACACTGGAAGGTCACCTTGCAGGAACTTGTGTATTATTTTTCAAAGTCTGAAACAAGAAAATGACAGTTTCAGCATTGTGATGTATGAGTTTAGTTACACAAATTCTTTGTAGATTTTTTCTGCTTTTGTGACCTTGATTGTGTGCACTAAAAAGAAGGCAGAGTCCATTGTATTATGCTTATGACTACACATCACCACTTAACTGGAGGATAGGAATTTGCGTTTAGAAATAAATATTTGTCATGTACTGATTCTCAATACTATTCCAGTATATTAACTGTGACAGTGGTGCTACTGAGTCAGATGATATTTGTAGATTTCCAAAAGCAACTGTACTTTTTCCAGTTAGGCACTGCACAAATTAGAACTTCATATTTATTACAAAGGGTGGTAAAGTTTGTTTGTTCTAGTATAATGTCTGGTTTGATATTATGGAGGCGTAGTCTGATCAGGCCTGCATATAAATTCCAGCTAAATTTTAGAATTAATATGGAATTAACAAACAATACAAAAAGCTGAGTTCAGATTTTAATCTATTTCCATTGCTATAAAACAAAAAAACACTGAAACACTTTCTGTTATAACTGATCATTTTAATTTGATCAAAGATGTCAGATAAAATAGATTGATTTAAATGAAAGAGTCATACAATGAATGAATAATAGATTTTACTCCATGAAGGGTCACTTTTATAGTGAATCATTGTATTTGCACTGGATCACTGTATTTATCCACCTGCTTTTCCAGGAGTCCTTCCATCACTGCAAGGCTTAGAGCTGTTATGTCATTGGTTGGGTGTTGGGATGGGTAACGTGTCTCCCATGTAAGGCAAGCATTGGGATGAACTTGCTTCATTTCTTCTGACTGTTGAGAGAATAATTGATCAGTTTTATACTGGATGATTATATTGAGTAATAGCTGTATGGGTACATATGTTTATCAACTTTCTGACAGGTTTTGAGAAAAAAAAACATTATTATTTTCTTCCTAGTGAATCGGAGGTGTACCATCCCCTTCTAATTTAGGTAGGTAATAAGGTCAAGGAATTATATAACTGAGCTTTCACAGCATTTTGCTTAGGTACAGAGCTCTGTGCCATATTAAAAGATTAATTTTCCCTTCTTATGTGAAGTTGGCCTCTGCTGTTTTGAAAATTAAAGTCTACATCAGTTTGTTAATTTGTGCAGTGCATCAGGCATCTGCATGCATCATTTTCAACCTCTGCCTTCCCCGAGTGACATTTTGCAATGATTTGGTCTAAGATTTACAGCTTCTACATTCACTGTTGTTTTATTACCAGATGTAAAATACAACTGTAGGCTTACATATATCCAGAAGAATTGTTATCCTAGCTTCTGTCCCTCTCTAAGTTCAAATACATTTTACATGACATTTTCCCACGTACATCTCATTTAGTCTAACTGACCAATTGTCATTACATCATCTTAGACTTATTTCTTCTAAATTTGTTGCAATACTTACTACAATCTGCATTGGCCTTATTGCTAATATTTATCTCACATCTACCTCTAATTACTCTTACAATCAGTTATAACCACTCATTAACTCATTACCTCTTACAATCACTTCTAGAACACCAATTATGAACATAAATCGTATTAATATTCAAGTTATCTCCATAGAACATGCCTACCTAAACCAGATGATTCATGCATGATATAAAAGTTTCAGAATAAATCTCTTCCTTTACATACCAGTCATTTATATTGTATTATATCAGTTTACCTAAACTTCTTTCCCATTTCCCAAAACATACCAGTATATAACAACATAAAGCTGATTGGCTTCATTTTGCACAGCTGTGGAAAATTATATACATTTGTGGCCGTTGCTGCACAATGGTAGGCATTCCACTGTGGATAGTTAATCAGTTTACTGCTGAATGTTGTACCATTACCAAGATCAAATAGCAAATAAATAGACATATGAGTACATGTGATGTAATATGTGATTACTTTGAAACACACGCACATTTTCATTTGTGTCTAGATATACAACTTTTCATTTTTGTTAAGTGCTTTAACAAAATACCACATTATATATACTTGGCTTTCTTGTTGTTATGTATGACACATGCAAGATGGCATTCCTTGGAACATAAAGTTGTCATGAGAAGTATCTAGTTCCTTCCATCTCTGCAAGTTTTGTCTTTTACTGCTCTGTGTACATATTGCATCTGTTTAACTTCATGTTCTGTCTTTTATTCTTGTCACTAGTTTGCAACTGAAAAGAGACCCTAGAGATCCAGTTTATCTGCCTTCTAAATAAATAAATACAAAATAAAAATATGTAATGTTACTCAGAAGGAGGATTTTTCTATTCCAGACTCTCACATTTCTACTGTTCCTTTTATTATAGAACACACTATCTGTATTATCCACTACAAAGAAAAAGTGGGGAACTTAACACATACACTTTGGAACATGTGAAAACGGGTCCACTTTTAAATGCTGAAATGCCGAAATCTCGACTTTTAAAAGAACGTGCCCAAAACATCGAGATTTCGGAATCTCAACATTAAAAGTGTGGGGGGGCAGACACTTAAAGTGTTTGCAGGGGGCAAACCCCCCCTGCACCCCCACACCCCCTACTTAAATATACCAACTCCGAGATCGCGCTACAGTGAAGAGAACAGAACTGTAATGCTCCTGTTGCACTTACCGTTCTCTTCACTGTAATGCGATCTTGGCATTGATATATTTAAGTAGGGGATGTGTGGGGGGTGCAGGCCTGTAAACACTTTGTTTTAGTTTTTTTTTTTCACTTTAAAATGTCAAAATTCCAAAATTTTGATGTTTTGGGTACGTTCTTTTAAATGTTGAGATTTCGGCATTTCGGCATTTAAAAGTGGACCCTGTGAAAATATATTGTGCTAAATGTTTGAGCATTTCTTGGGTACCCTATATTTACTGAAATAAAATCAGAATTCTGCAAAAGTGAATACTGTATGTATTATCTAAAGGGAAGCTTAATGACTGTTTATGAGAGATCACATTGTAGCCACATCTCATCACAATCGTTAGTATGTCAATGTGGTGTGTTTTCCTCCCCCACCCCTAGGCTTTGTGACCTGGAGTATGTTTAACACACTCAGAGCAGAAGGTTTTATATTTTTTGGAGACCCCACCTAAATGATACTGCAGCAAATGTGGTTGGAGTAATTTCATGACATTTAATCATCACCCTCAAATCTATTAGAAACAAAACCACAGCATTAAAAGCAAACCAGTGTAATTTTTTAACAAAACACATAGGGGAAAAAATCAGTTTACAAGCTCCCCACCCTCCATTTTTCACAACCTCTTACCTAAATATACTAACTCCATGGTGACAGAATTACAGAGGAAGAGCAATAACCTGCTTATTGTGAAACTCCTTCCCAGTCTCCATCTGTAGAACTGCAATCCTTCAAACCAGTGACAAGTGAAGTACCACAGGGTTCAGTCCTGGGATCTCTCCTGTTTAGTATTTACCTCTCTGACGTACAGGCTAACACAGAAGGCCTCTGGCTAACAAAGTGCAAACTAGGAGCCATAGTCGAGTCCCCAAATGATGTGGACATCCTACAGAAGGGCATCACTGAGACAGATGTCTGGTGTCAGAGACATGGCCTCAAGCTCAATGTCAAAAATAGCATTGTCATCCCCTTTGGTAAAATCTCTGTACCAATGAACTACTACATAGGCAGCAGTCTACTTAACACTGAATGTGTGATAAGAGACCTTGGGACCCAGGTGGACAGTAGTCTCTCCTTTGATAATCACATTGCCACAGTAGTCAGGAAGTCCTTCTACGTGGCACACCTCATCACAAAAGGGTCTTCATCCAGGAAAAAAGAGGTCATTGTTTCCCACTACTCGACACTCATTAGACCCATTATAGAGTATGATGCCCCTTTTGGAATGTACCTCACAAGACATCTGCAGCAGCTGGAAAGGCCACAGAAGTACCTCACAAGAGGATTACTGACCTCAAACAGATGCCCTACACTGACCTTCTCAAAAAACTCCAGCTTTACTCCATAGAATATCGCCTACTCCGAGGTGATCTCGGCCTAACATATAAAGCTGTGTCAAACCCAGAGCTGTTGGACATGCTACACCTAAAGAAATCCCAATCCCTCCAAGCTACATGCTCTAGGGACCTAAACCTTGTCACCACAATAAACAGGACATGCTGGAGGGATAAATTCCTGTCCCAGAGACTTCCCATACCCTGGAACAAGCTACCCATCTATGTCAAGCAAAGTTTCTCATTAACACTCTTCAAGACAAATCTTGATGAGTGGATGGGAAATAGGAAATACACCCCGGGGATCACTTCTGTGGCTCTGCTCGACAGTAGCACAGAAAAATAACTTTCTTGGGTGGCGTAAGCCAGGGAACCTTGTTGGCTAGGCTTACTTATGCCCTTGGGCCGATAGCCTAGTACCTACCTATGGACCTATGAACTGCCACTGCAGGTCAAACAAGTCTAAAATAGACAAAGACATTGCAAAGTACAGTGAAATAAATAAATAAAGCTTAACTTGAATGCCGTTTTTTTTTTAAAGCATAACACACTCAAACTGTTTTTATGTTTCATGTTTAAAAAGAGACAAAGGTACATATACAGTAATAAAAAAATAAATAATAATATTTATACTATAATTTTCATGGAGCATACATATGGGATTTCTTTTTAACAATTTTCATTCACTTACAACATTAATCGAAGAATGATGATTCCGAGGGAAACAGAATGTAAGAAAATGGTGGGTCTTGATGCAGAGAAAGCATCTGACAGAGTAAGCTGGGATTTTATGAGTAGGGCAATGGAAGCATTTGCATTCCCCTGATACAATAATAAGGTTAACTTAGAGGATATATAAGGGATCTGGGGCAAATATTAAAGTGGGGTGGTTCCTCTCTGATAAATTCTGTTTGAACAGAGGATGAACCAGGCAGGAGTGTCCTCTTTCCCCTTAGTTATTTGTATTATATTTAGAAATATTTGGAAAATAAATAAGGGACTCAGAAATTCAAGTATATAGTTGGTAAAGTAATCAAGAAAAGCTGGCTTTATTGGCAGATGATAGTTTTATACCTTATGAAACCAGAAACAGACATTTCAATATTGTGGACTATTCTGAGACAGTTTCAAGTATTTTTTATATAAAAAAAATAATGAAGATAAAACAAAGGCAATAGCTGTAAACTACATACCCATGCACAAATTGGTTCAGCAATACCCATATTTATGGGGACGTGATAAAATATGGGTTAAAATGGATTCTGTTATGGCAGCTAAAAATATGTAGGAAGAGACTAAACAAAAGATTATACAGAAACTTAGAATTTGGAAGCTCTGTTTTATGGATATGAATAGGAAGAAACAAGAAGTGAAAATGTTTTTATTTCCTTTAGTTTTATACACAGATCAGGTATATTTTTATCAACCAGATGAGAAGTTGTGGATAGCAATTATGAAAAAGGTGAAGGATTTTATCTGGGAGGGGAAGATGGAAAGAGTCAAGTGGGATAAGTTGATCCTTCCAATAGAACAATGTGGTTTGGGATTACCTGATATGAAGGGGTATTTCAGAGCTATGGGCTCCTACACATAGCACAAGAAGAAAGCTGTATTTGTGATTGCAAACTGATTATGATGAAATGGTAGGAAACTAAAAGAAATAAGGAGAGACTGGAATTTTAGATGCAGATCCTTAAGGAGAAAAAATAACCATACAGTGTATTATATTCATAAAGTAGCAGAAAGTATTGTAAGAACTACGCCAACATGGGAATAGAGAAAGAAGATTCTGCCAATAAATATGACTGCAATTAGGGGTACAGAGAATATTCAAGAGAGGGGTGGAATTTACCAGTGAAAACTGGCAAAGGAACCAAGGTATTGGGAGCAAATAATTATACAAGAAAAGGTAAAAGAATGGGATGAGACCAAAAACATTTGGACTATCGGTTAGAGACTGTATTCCCTATCAAGGACAGATATCAGACTTTAGACAAACAGAAAGGACTAGAGGGACCCTAAGTGAAAGACCAGCACTGGTAGAGTTGTTAGAATCTAGAGCAGAAATTGCTGGTAAAAAATGGATAATTAGTAGGGCATATAAAATATTGCATGATTACTATAGAAATCAGTCAGAGAAAGTTAGAAAGGATTGGGAAGAGAGTGGATAAGCAATTCACAAAGAAAAATCGGAGGATATAGGCATGATTCCCAAATATGCAACAAAGTCTAGAAGATTTAAGATATTTGCTTAAACCTGTTTACATAGGTGGTTTTATACCCCAAGCAGACTTCCAAGAAGTTTTCCTCAAGTAGATTGCAAATGTTGGAGGTGTGATGTGGAAGGAAGAGATAATTGGGAACATATGTTTTGGGAATGTAATGAGTTGGCAAACTTTAAAAATTCCATGCAGACCACATTGTCAGAAATACTGGGTGAGAAAATTGATGTAACTAAGGAAATGTTTTTTTAGCTATGATACAGAATCAGAATTGTCTAGACATAGTCAAACAGCCCAGGGATGGCTTGTGCAATTGGGCTGCAGGACTGCAGCCCCCATCTGTAAAAAAGAAAGAAAAGAAAAGAAAAACAAACGTGAGTCCCACAACTTCACGCATGCGCACTCAGAGCATTTCCCAATATCCGGACTGCTGGTGAACCAGTCCGGAGCATGCACACAGAATTTGGACTGCTGGTGAGACAGTCCAGATTAGAAGACAGCATTCAACAGCAGGGATCCCAAAAGTCTATGCAGTTGCACTCGTGGCATTTCCTGATATCCAGGCTGCTGGCCAACCAGTCTGGAGCATGCGTACAGAATCCCGACTGCTGGTGAGACAGTCCAGATTAGGAAGACAGCATTCAACAGCAGAGATCACAGAAGTCTATGCAGTTACAGCTGTATAGACTGAAAGGGGATTGGGATCGGACTGCAACATCTGCAGGCTGGGTAGCAGCCTGCTCTCGCAGGAAGGGGGAGGACTTTGCTCTTATGGGAAGGAGAAGGACTTTGCTCTTGCAGGATGGGGAAGGACTTTGCTCTTGCGGGGTTTTTACTGCAGCAATGGATTTTACTGGAGGAATGCAACGGACTCTTTCATGGTTAACATTTTATCAATGGAGTCGGACTCATGTAGGGTGTGTGTGCGTGTTTGATAAATATACCTGGTGGCTAGACTCAAACCCTGTACCTTGGGAGCAGGTCGCAAGAGCTTGAATTCCTTACCCACCGCCATTTGTGAAATTTCTGCCTCATATTTTAGTTCTTGTAAAATGTGTGGTTTTCTGGATTTTGCATTCACTAAATAATGACAGGCATTTGAATTTCAAACTTCATATTCTTCAGAAACACATGGTAACACAAAACCTTTTATTCTAGCAATTTTCTGTTTAATAGATCAATATTTGAAATTTGTCCCTATTTTTGGGGCTGTATTCCCCCCACTATTGGCTTTATCCAGTTTTTTTGTGCTAAGAGGTTGAGAGCTATGGTGAGAACTGAATTCACTAAATGATAGCCATTTACATTTCAGTTACCTTTCTTTAAAAAAACAGCTGATTTGGCATTTTATTCTAGCAACTTTCCAAGATTATACAAGCAATGTTTAAATGTGTCCCCCAATACATTTTGGCTTTTTCCAGATTTCTTGTGCTTCAAAGTTGAGAGATACAGTTGAGTGTTGACTGGATTTTACAAGGAGCTGAGAGCTAGAAGAGAAGTTTAATGCTGCTTATGCTGAGTCAGCTTATATTGTTAATAGCACAACAGGTAGCGTATTTGCTTTTGATGCAGAAGGCTGTGGGTTCTACTCCAATAGTATATAGATGTATTGCTGCTACTGTACTGTGTTGTACTTCTAAAGGGGGTGGATGCTGCAGTCCTGAGAATGTCCTCTTTGGTGGAGATATGTAGTAACAATGAACCTGTTATCAGTTTGCCATCCATTCCTTATTGCAATATTACTAGCTTACATTTTTAATGTAACATAGGCAATTTATTCCTCAACAGCAACAGACACTTTATTTGTAGATGAAACAATGAAATATAAAGTTGTTTGCTAGCAGCAATATCTTCATTAGTTACAAATCTCTTTAATGTGGAATTATTTAGATTACTTTTACTTCTGCAGAGATTGTGCATATTTGCTGATACTGGTGGATTGTAGAAGTTTGAGTAGACTTTTATGATGGAAATGTTCTACACTGGGCAGTTTTGTCATTATTGGTGCATGCTTATTGTTTCATTGTTTACTGGAAAAATGTTCAAAACAATAAATTTAAAATACCCTCTAACAGCTATACTGTATTATACAAGGAATATAATTTAATACAGTCAGGAAGGTGTATCAAAGAAGACATGTATGTTTCCTGTGCAAGTGGCCTATGATTTGAAAACACCCCAAAGTTAAGCTTTATCTGCCACTGGCCAAGTGTATTTTCTTTGAGTGTGGGTTTCAATGCTGTTTCAATGAATGTGAATTTCAAGGGAAGAGAATTTTTAATGCTAAGTCTATTTTCACTGTGAGTCTGCATTGCTTTATTTAGCAGATGTCTATTAGTGTTTTGCTGTAAAATGTAAAATAAAATGTTTCTATGAAATCCAGATCATCATAGAAGTAAAGCAGTATGCACATTACAATATTTATGGTAAATGGGGTGAAATAGCCAAGTAATGGGACATTGGAATAGCTGCAGGAAGGAAGCCCCATTTGACCATGATTTTGTGAGAGGGGAAGGGCAGCAAACTCAGACAGTCCTGGCTGAACTATACCTCTTAATTGTCCAGATTTTTGCAGAATGAATAGATTTTTGCTGCTTATTTTTGGTTTGTTCTTCATACAATTTGTGGTTTTCTGGCAAATCATTTAGGAATGAAATCACTAAATAATGACAGACATTGAGTTTCGGACTTCATACTCTTCAGAAAAATGCATGCTAAAGCAAGACCTGTTGTTCTGTCAACTAAGTTTATACACGAGCGATTTTTAGTACTGTTTGTATGTTCCCCCAATATATATTTGGCCTTGTCCAGATTTCCTGCATTAAGAGGATGAGAGGTATGTGCAAATAAATCACTTTATGCTCCCCCCCTAATAATCCCTCTGCAAAATGGCAAATTTGGAAGAAAACGTGGAGGGTTTACAATTAATAAATAACTGTAATGATCAGAGTTATAGATTACTTTTAATTTCAGAAATGCATGTAGATTCTCTTATTTTATCAGCTGCTCAAGGTAACAGTACTAATATTAAAAAAGTGTCCCTTCTTTGACAGGTTCCCAGCTGTATTGTGTGGCTATTTTATATTTTTGGATCACATTTTTGGTCTGTTTTTCATAAAGTTGTGTTTTTCTGTCAAATTAGTGGCAAATCATTAACGACTTGAAGTTAGAAAATAATGACAGACATTTGAGTTTCAGCTTTCATACCCTTTAGAAATTTCATACTAATGCAAGGCCTACTATTTTATTATCTTTCTAAGTTTATAAGAGCAATATTTAAAAAGTGTCCTTATTTTAGGGCCTTTGTCCCACTTCTGTTTATGGCTTAGTCCAGATTTCTTGCTCTGTGGCTGAGAGGTATGATAAATGTATCAGGGTCATCACCGTCAGCCAGAGAGATTTCAAATTGTGACATACATGTTGGACCCCTCTCCCCCACATAGTGACTCTGGATATGTCCAAGCAAGGCAAGGAGCAGTTATGCAGTCTAAGTGTTCAGAGTATCCCCCCATCCAAGGTAAAGAGAAGTACTACAGTGGCTTTTCATCTGTCCTTGAGTTTGCAGAATGTTCTGGATTTCTGTCATATTTTTATACTGTTGATTTATGCTTCTTCTTATTCAGAAAATGCATGTCATTGCAGTGCCTGTTGCTCTGTGTTTAATTAGCAATGCTTTAATGACCATCAAGTAAGCTTGTCTGAGACTGTAAGATGCAAGTAAGCTTTAATAAGCATACTGTTAAAGAATTACCAACGTTGAAAGCTGTTTTGTTGTTGCCATGCCGACAATATTTACATAACTAGATAGCATATAAGCCTTGGATATTGAAATGCATATGACAGTATTTGTAATAAAGGACAGGATTACATTATTTTCAGAAGCTCATTACATTTGTTGGAGACTTGCAGTCATCTTTGCAACTTTACCCATAAACTAAACAGAATGCCAATCTATCTTGTGTGGTCTATAACTTGTGCAGTAATCCTTTAAGCAATTTATCTTGAGCTTGTTTCTTGTTTGCTGTTCATTTTTTACTTTTATCATGTTTTCCCCATGAAACAAGTAGATAGTTGTTGTCAGGCAGCATGTTTTTTTTGGATAAGAAACCTTTTTACAACTGGTGCTATCACAGATATTGCTACTTTCAGCATATTGCTTGGTACTTTTATAAAGTTGAATATAAATTATAATTAGAACTGCAGTGCAAGGAGAAGTGGTTTGAGATGAGTGCTGCTTGTTTTTTTATACTTAATTTTGACTGGCATTCAAGTAATGTATTTAAAAAGTAATTTATTTTTTCATGCCTCGTAACCTTTTTGTTTCCATCTAGATAGTAAGTAAGCTGTCAGGTAGCCACTGCATTGAAATATTTTTTCTTCTACAATTCATTTTGTCTTAATTGGACTTTCATAATGACAGTTTGGCAGTGGCACCCAGGGCAGTGTATTTAATTAAAGTCCCAGTTTTTGCATTTTTTAGCATAGCTCCACCGCTTTCTAGTTGGTCACACCCCTTCCTGCTGTCCCCCCATTCAGCTGTATCCTGCAGCCCCCCTTTGATTTGAAGTCACCAGCCGCCAGCCTTGCTGAGTTTAATTCTGGTGGCTGCCAAAAAAGCAATTACTAGAAAATGGAAATCCAAATCAAAACCAGCTGTACTAAAAGTACTGAATGTAGTAACAGAGCTAAAAGAACTGGCAGTGGGATCTTTAGAAACGTGTAGGTGCAAATTACATAGAAAAGTGGGAATTGTATGAACAATAGATGCAGAACACTGTTTTGGGGAGGAATGAAGTTTAAGGGAAGGCAGGAATTGAATGAGCTATGTAATGTCCAATTGACAATGACTATTAGAAAATTACATGTGATGTATAATGTTCACAAATGAAAATGTGTCAATATGGTTTGTTTTCATTTGTATAACTGCATAATTGCCTATCACAAGTGATAATTCAATAAAGATGTTTCTTGTTTCAAAAAATAAATAAAGTAAAAATTTTCATTCACTCCAACATTATATAAATTGCTCAGTTTTTTCCTTCCTTTAAATTTCATTTCTCCTCCTGAACATTATTCTGCATGTATTGATCCTATAAATTCCATTAATTTTTATGTAATTTGCTCCAGCATTTCTTATATTGTTACAGTGTAAAATCTGGATACATTACAAGAAAAATTACATTCGTACTTTAGAATTACAAATATATACAGCAGTCAGTGATAAAACTCCCATCACCTCACACTGACTGTGTACTATACACAACATTTATAAAAATCTTTAAAAGAACAAAAACATTTTTCTTACCTTGTCAGTCTTTTTTAGCCTGTCTTCACTAATATAAGTGATGCTTTACATTTCCCCCATTTATTCACCAATCTCACATTGTTGTTAGTCTCCTTCCTGATCATTTTGACCTTCAAAACCAGTGTCTAATTTGAGTTAAGGTACTACTGATTCTTTTAGTGAGCTCAAACATTGTTCTTTGGAACAATGAAAAAGAATTAATTGTCAAAGTCTCCCTATGGGCTGTGTTATTGTTAGAAGAATAAGAAATGGAGCTCCCTTTCACTTGCTCCTCTCTTTTTGTTGACTAAACTTTTATTTATATTTATTTATTGACATTTCTTTACCAGGAAAGTCTGACTGGGACAAAAGTACCTCTGTTCAGCAAAGGTCTGTGGAAAAAAGCTCCAGGTACATAACATTACATACAGAGTATCTTCTTCTACTTCTTTCAGCTTTTCCTGGTTAGGGGTCGCCACAGCAGATCACCTGTCTGCTCATGATTGGCAGTGGAGTTTTACGGTTTCGAGTTGCCAGCCCGGTGCCCAACCTACCACAGAAGGCACACACACACCCACACACACACACACACACACACACACACACACACCCACACACACACTCACATCTAGGGTCAGTTTAGCATGTCCAATCCACCTGGGATGTGGGAGGAAACTGGTGCACCTGGAGGAAACCCACGCGATCACAGGGAGGATATGCAGACTCCACACAGAAAGCACCCCAGCCAAGGATTGAACCAGAGAACCTCTTGCTGTGAGGCAACAATGCTAACCGCTGCACCACCGTGGCCATCCATTACATACGGAGTATATAATAGCAATAACATAATTTACTTTATAAGATAATAAATAAGTTACATCAATCTGAGAAGCGAAGCACAGCTGGTTTCACTGAAAACAACTGCAGTGGCTGCTACTGCTTTAAGTAGTTACTTGCACTGTATTACATTGTAGCTGTTAGTTGTAAGGCTGTTGCAGGTAGTTTGTGTGGTTCTCTCTCTAACCTGTCTGAATTGAGGATTGCTGGTGGAAGGCATATTGTGTGCTTTCCTAATTGGTGGTTAGCTTAAAACTTGTTTCTCTTTGCTCATATTTAGCCTCATGTTTGCGTGGTGCTGCTGTTTACATAGCTGTGGCTAGCGGTGCCCTGTATAGATGCAAAAACCTAGAAGCTCAGATATTCCCTAAACAGCTGTCAGTGAAACCTCTCCAAGTTTTTCTGCTATTCTAGGAGCAACTCAGTTGCACACTGAGGAACATTGCCTTAATGATCAACTCTAGCCTACACAAAGTATAACTCCCTCTTGTAGTCTCGGAACTACCAGCACAGTCCTGTCAAATGAACCCATTCCCTTCCCTAATAAAACATATAGTAAGAGCTTGCTATCATGGACGGGCAGTTTACCATTATCTCTCTGGCCAACCTGATAGACATGGGTATCCTGAGGCAACGTAGTAATTGTCTCATGTATACTGACAACCACTTACTCCTGAAATGAACAAATACTTTATGTGAGACAAGACTCTCACATGAGGACACATCGAATCCCAAACAGATTGTTAGCACATGTACACTTCTCACACTAAGTAAGGCCATGGCGGTCAAACCCACATATGCGACAGGACTCATAAATAATTTACCCAAAGATCAGAGGTCTCCCACATGGAAATCACTTACACACATAAAAATAAAAAAAACAACCACAACACATAATAACACACACACACTAGTGTTTCAGCAAATAATCCCATAATGCATAACACCTCAAAACCTAATTTACTGGTCATAGGAGATTCCATTGTGAGACACACGGATGTTACCCTCACCAGGCTGGATAAGGAGCGGGTTACAGTTAGTTGCCTGTCAGGTGCCAGGATCCATCAAGTCTCTCAAGCGCTCAAGTCACTCAACCACAAGTACTGGTATGACTCCATCATAGTCCATTTGGGGGTGAATGACTTGGGACATACCTCACTGGACTATATGAAGAGACACATGACTAAGCTTTCAGATTGTGTGTCACAGCCAGGTATAAGCCAAGCCTTAAGCAGCATTCTACCATCTCCAAAGATGATGTCACAATACAAACAGAAAATGATTGACTTTAACAACTGGCTTAGCTTTTGGTGTCAGTCCAAGGGGATCCAGTATCTGTCATCCTGGGAAGATGTGGACGACAGTCCATGCTGCCTTGCTGAAGATGTTCTGCACCTGTTTCCTCTAGGCTTTCAGATACTGGCAAAGGCATTAGCCACCCTTATTGTACCTTTTTTAGGCAGTGTCAAAATAACCAACCTCCCAACATAACAAAATCCTCTCTATATAAACTCAAGGTACTGCTGCTTAATGCAAAGAGTCTGAACAAGAAACTGCACTCCCTGGAAGCACTCTTCACTTTGGAAGATGTTGACATTTGTGCAGTCACTGAAACATGATTCAAAGGCTTGGAAAGTATCACAGCCATGCAGGGCTACAATGCCTTCTGTGCGTTCAGACCATAAACTGAGCATAAAAGAACCAAAGGAGAAGGTGTAGCCATCTTCATTAAGGATAAGTACACTTTGAGACTGATCAAACAGTATGACTGTCTTGAGCTATTTCATGTCCATTTAACTATAGGCAAAGCCCCCTACCACATCATAGCTAACTATAGGTCCCCACCATGAAACAGGAAAAGTATACTGCATACCTGGACTTACTGGAGTCACTTGCCATACAGCCCAATACCTTACTCATGGATGATTTTAATTATCCTACCATCAGTTGGCAAACATACATGACCACAAACATGCTGGGTCAGAGGTTCTTGGACTTTGTCAGTTCAAATGGCCAGGAACAGCTAGTCAGCACACCCACAAGATGCTTAAATGTCCTGGACATAGTACTCACTGACATGGGAGAGCACTGCACCCCCCAATGTAATGACCTCCCTGGTAAGATCAGCCCATAAATATGTAATGATAAGACCAGATTCAACCTCAAGCTCAAAAATGCTTAAGAATTTTTCAAAAAAAAATGACCTCTTACTAAGTGATAGTATGGACAGCACAGTGGTGTAGCGGTTACCACTGCCGCCTCACAGCAAGAGGTTCTCTTGTACGATTCTCAGCTGGGGTGCCCTCTGTGTGGAGTCTGCATGTCCTCCGTGCATTCATGTGGGTTTCCTCTGGGTGCTCTGGTTTCCTCCCACATTCCAAAGACATGTAGTAGGGGGATTGGACACTCTAAATTGGCTCTAGGTGTGAGTGTCTATGTGCGAGTGTGTGGTGTACCACCTGAGGAGGGCTAGGCCTCAGGCTAGCAACCTGACCCTGTAAAACCCGTACCTGCTATGGAAATGAGTGCTGAAGGGTGCTTGCTGCCCTATGTGCTGAATGCATGGGAGCAAATCTAGGATCCAGGATCCATGAAGTGATGGTATAAGAAGTCTCAAAGCCCTCTCAAATGCAGATAACACAGAGTGCTGTGCAAAAGTATACACCAATGCCGTGTATAACCGCTTAAGCAGTTGTAGAGAATTGGCTGTACCTGATCAGACTAAAACCAGACCTTGCCATAAAACAAGCCACTCTGCTCAACCACTAGTATAAACAGGCTATATAATAAGAGAAAGAAACTAGTTTCCAAGAACAAGAGGGAACTGGCTCAGCAGAGGAAGAAATTTCTATCTAGCTTAGACTAACAAATGATAGATATTGTCAAGTCCTCCCAAGCTAATTATGAAGCAAAAATAACCTCCCAAGCTAAGGATAATCACAAGGCATTCTTTAACTATGTCCAAAATCTAAAAAAGGAATACCAAGCTATGTGCTAAACTAGTTGTGGATGGCATCACCCATACTCAACTAGAGTCAATAGCCAACCTGCTAGCTGTTAGACTTGGAGCAAATTTCACACCCCTGTCCCCTCCAGTCATCCCCCAAAGTATACCTGCCAGCATTCCTTAGCCTATTATCTCAAGACAGCAGGTCATCTTGGTGCTTTCCAAGGCCAACATGGCATCAGTGGGGCCAGACAACTTCACAGGTTGCCTTTTCAACAACTTAAAACATGGCCTAGCAGACCCACTTGGATCCTTATTTAACCACAGCCTGAGAACTGGCTGTGTTCTGATGGAATGGAGGACAGCAACAGTAATCCCTCTCCACAAAGGAGGATGATTAACCGGCACTGGGAATTATAGGTCCTTAAGCTTAACTAGCTTTATTTGCAAAGCTATGGAAACAATCATTATGGACCTTATTAAAAAGACATAATTAATCTCCTAACCCTGGATCCAGCCCAGTTCGGATTCATTAAAGGTAGATCATGCCCGTTAGACATGGTTGACTTCTTCAAGAAAGTCAACCATGCCCATTAAACATGGTTGACTTCTTCAAGAAAGTCACCAAGGCCCCAGACAAGGGAAAGATAGTGCATACCACCTATCTTTACCTATCCAAGGTATTTGACACAATCCCCCACTCAGGTGTTATAGAGAAACTCTCCCAATTGGGAATTAACCCTTAGATTATCAGATGGGTAGCCAACTACCTCACTGACAGGACACATACTGTCAAAGTGGGTCTCTTCACCTCTAGGAAAAGACCAGTCATCAGTGGCATACCATAGTGTTCTGTGCTGGGTCCCATACTGTTTGGAAATTATTTCCCAGAAGTCCAGGCAAACTTGGACGGCCTGTGGCTGACAAGTGCGCTGACAATTGCAAATTGTGAGTAATCACTGAGTCTCCCAATGATGTTAATATACTGCAGAAAGGGTTAACGCAGGCACATGATTGGTGATCGATTAAAGCTAAATGCAAAAAATAAATAAATCATTATTATTCCCTTTGGGAAAGCTAACATTATAGACAGCACCCCCTAAATGGTATGTGATCTGGGTACTCAGGTTGAGTTGATTTGAGTTTGAGTTGGTTTCCTAACTACATCAGTAAAATTTGGAACTCATTACCTTCTGCTATTACCTCAGCCAACTCAATGGTTACATTCAAAAAGCTACTAAAAGAACACCTAAAACTCGCATGGCTATGCCCTTGCTACCCACCAGGTGGACTCGTATCATACACACCCTCTGACCCACTCTCGTGCTACTTTTCACTTCTGTCCCTTCAAGAAGAATCATGACTCCTCCTTATAACTGGCTCCATTACTCACTGACATCTTCAGCATTTCACTCCATCTGACCAGTGGTTCAAAATGCTTCAAGGAGATGACTCTCATTCCTCTACCCAAAAAACCACAGTCAACAACTCTGAATGACTACCGACCAGTTGCTTTAACCTCGACGGTAATGAAGAGCCTAGAGAGGCTGGTCAAAGATCATATAGCTGCAATCTTACCTGTGTCACTGGACACACTGCAATTTGCATAAAGGCCAAACTGCAGAACAGGGGATGCCATCTCACTAGCCCTCAATGAAACACTGACCCACTTAGAAGGCAAAAACTGCTATGCAAGACTGCTATTCATCGAGTTCAGTTCTGCCTTCAACACTGTCATCCCTCAGAATCTGATATCGAAGCTACTTCAACTGGGCAAAGACTCTCATTTATGCAATTGGATTCTGAGCTTCCTTACTGAAAGGCCTCAGAAGGTTCATGTGGGAGACAACAGCTCCGGAAGTATCATCCTAAACACAGGAGTACCAGAAAGGTGGGTCTTAAGCCCTCTCCTTTTCACTCTGCTGACACATAACTGCATGGGCACACGTGAGATGAATAGGATCATCAAATTCATGGATGACACCACTGTTATAGGCCTAGTTAAAGACAGAGAGGGGGAAGCGTACAGGAACAAGATTGATCAACTACTGGTCTGGCGTGACAGAAACAATTTAGCACTGAATGTCAGCAAGACCAAGGAGTTTATTGTTGATTTCAGAAGATCTCAGGTACCACACAAACCTCTAGTGATGAAAGGGATGACAGTGGAAAGGGTCAAGAGTACAAAGTTCTTGGGTCTTCATCTCACAGAGAACTTATCCTGGTCAGTCCATGTATCCAGCACAGTCAAAAAAGCTCAGCAATGCTTGTACTTTCTAAGGAAACTTAGAAAGACAAAATTACCAAGCTCCATAATTCAGACCTTTTATAGGGGCACCATTGAAAGTGTCCTGACCAACAGCATTGCAGTCTGGTATGGGAACTGTAATAATCAGGATCGGAAGGCTCTCAAGAGAGTTGTAAGGTCATCAGAAAGAATCACTCGCACCTCACTTACTCCTCTGGAAGATTTACACAAATGCCAGTGCATAGACAGGGCCAAAAAGATTTCCAGCGATCCAACACATCTTGCCAATGGTCTGTACACACGCCTATCCTCTGGCAGGAGATACAGAAGCCTTTTGACAAAACGAAAACGTATGTGTGGAACATTCACGTCGTTTGTTTATTCTCTAATAAAGGATTTTTATCTACCTATGACTGGGAGCGTTTAAATTTGCTGGATTCGTGATGTGGTGAGAACTTTTACATAAGCAGTCTGGGAACTTTATAGTACGCCTTCAGTTTCTACATTGTGATAGTAGACACGAACACTTGCAAAGTCAGAGTAACTGTTCTAGTGTGTACAGTTACTAGACATCTGCTGTATCCTTTGAGAACTGGGAAATAATGGATCAGGCCATTTTTAAATCTGACTTACCTCCAGCCCATCATTAAATTCATATAAACAAAAGCATAAACGCATCTGCCATTAACAAGAAATACACATTTACAATGAAAGCCACACTACAACTTGGACAGTTACAGAACTGCAATAAATGATTATGGAACTTGCTCTGCAAAGAGTAGGAAGAAGAAGTGTAAACATGCATACCAGCACTTCAAAATGAAAACAAACGCAAACAACGCATGACTGAAGTCTGGGAGTGTAAAAATCTAAAGTTAGAGTAAAAGAACTTTGGAAATATAACAAATATTATTTGTCCTGCTTTTAGAAAATAAACACAGGTCTAGATTGTCTATTGTCATAGTAACCCAGTAAGCCAACCACAAAACATCCATCCAAAATACTGAATCCCAACGCTCCACCTTGCCAGATCAACCTACTAACCACATTTAAGTAAAAACAAACATTTGGGACTTTGGGTTGATAATTGTATTGCGTCAAAACACGTGTAACCAATTTATGTTACTAGTATACTTAACTTTCCCTAAATTTGTATGGTTGTAAAGGTCAGATAATTGTATTGTGAAGTAGGCAGTACACCTACATGGGTATGGTGAATAAGCAGTCACTCAAATGCCATACTACTTCAGACTTTTGCTAAAATACAAAATGAAAAAACAATTACCACAATATGCAAAGCAGACGTTTTCTGAAGAAGTAACTCATCTGTGTTATTTAATAGCTGAGCCACCTAGTACAGGGCAGTGCTAATTACAATGGATTTACTGAATAGGGCTGTGTGGAACGTTTGCATAAAGTAACATGACTACCCACTGCACTTTGCAGCATTTTCATTATTAATGCACACACACACACACACACACACACACACACACACACACACACACACACACACACACACACACACATATCAGTTCTGTTCAAATACCTGAAATATGCTGTCCATGTCTCGCAGCAGTCCTTCTTTTTCGTTCACGTAGTTTCTTTCCTGCTCTGTTCACGTAGTTCTGTGTAAATCCCTTTCTATACTGTAGTATCCTTTCCTTCCTGCTCAAGCTATGCCCAGAATATAATAAAAAATGTTTTGCTTGCTGATCCATTTGAAAGCAAGTCCTTCTTGCTTGCAGATCCATTTGAAAGCAAAGCAAGTCCTTCCTGCTCACAGATCAGGCAGCTGGAAATCCATTCAAACAGTGAAAAGTGAAACACGTGAGCCCTTGAGCTCAATTCTGACAGGCTGGTAGGCTGAAGGAGCTGATGTCATCGCACACAGTGATGACGTCAGCTCAAAAAATGGAAAAAAAAAAGCTGGGAAAAATCGGAAATGAAGGGGTGCCACTCAGGAATCATGGCACCCCATTATTTGGACCACAAAACTCGGTAAAAACCAAGCAATTTGGTACGGTTGGGAGATATGGTTTGATGTGGGGGACTACTACAATTTCTGTGTTTCTTAGAAAATAGATTTTAAACTTAGATCTGTCAAAGCAATGGGGGTTAGGGCCAAAGAGGAGAAGCTTGGTTTTCTTGGGGTTAAGAAGCAAATTAGCATTATTAAGCTGCATTTCAATAGAAGTGAAAGCTTCTTGTGTAGTTCGCAGCAGGTGTGGGAGGCTGCTTGAAGAGCACATAATTGTCCAGTCACCTGCACATTGAATTAGGGAGCCTTACCAGGAGGATGTATGAAGATTATTAATGAAGATGTTAAAGAGTAGGGGACCATGCATGGAGCCTAGAAGAACATCAATGATATTGGGAAGATATGAAGATAGACACCTTTGAAATTTCACTGCTTGCTATCTGTTTGTGAGTAACTGGTAAACCACTGGCTGTGGAATGGGATAGTCCAAGGATGGATAGTTAATGTAGAAGTTTAGAATGAGAGACAATATTGAAAGCCTTGGACAGGTCAAGGAATAGAAAAGACATGCATTTGCCAGAATGTCTAGCTTTATTTACAGTGTCTGTAAAGGATAATAAGGCAGTTGTAGTACTGTGGGCAGGCCAAAAAACATGATGAGTAGAGGTTAACAGTTGATTCTGAAGGAGGCAGTAAAGTAGCTGTTTATGTACACATTTTTCTAAGAGTTTTGAAAGAGGAGACAAGATAAGAATTGGGCAAAAGTTAGATACTTCTGTAGAAGTACCTCCTTTATGAAGCAGAATAGTGTACGACAAGATAGGGACATAAAACTTGGTGATAGATATCTTGATAAGGATGTTAATTGGCTATGGCTTCTGCAGCTAGTTTAGGCATTCAGGAGGGAGGTTATTAACAGAAGTAGAGCAGGGTTTGTGTTTAAGTATTAGTTTTTTTTAAGGTAGTGAGAACAGGTTGTAAATTAAATGAGAGGGAATAAGGGAAATAGTGTGCGTGGATTCTTGTGAGACAGCAGAAGGTTGAGAATTGTTCGTTTTGTTATATGAGGGGAATGTGTTAGGAATGGAGGTAGAGGAGTTATGAGATGAAGACAAGGATGTGTGTGAAGAGCTTCTGGATAAGTCGCTATACTTTCAAACAAGTAAATACTGAACATATTTGCAGTTTGACTGGGGAGTTTTCAGGACCTGGAAATGGGTTTGTTTTGATCCTGGTTAGGTAGTGAAGTTATGAAAGACCAGAATTTCTGGGGTTAACTTTATGGTTGGTTTGTAAAAGACTGTAAAATTTTTTTATCCATAGTTGCTTGTTTTTTAATCTTGTTATGAAGTTGCCTGAATAATCTGTAAATGTGTGTGTTGAGTTTGTACTTTTGCCATTCCTGCAATGTCTTGTCCCTGTCAGTCATGAGGTATTTACTTATATTTGAAAGCCTTGGACCATGACTGTATCTGATTAATTTTCTGTGAACAGGTGATAACTATTAAAGGTGTCTATAATTATTGCATTGAGATGATTTACTGCTTTATGTTAAGGGAAAGTTTCTAAAATGGACCACTTCTTTTAGTGAGTCAATGAATGACTGTTGGTTACATTTCGAAAGATTGTTTTTTATTTTATAGTTATGCTCTTTGGACAATTGAGCAATATTTCTGTGGGTGCATGTGTGATAACTGTGACCTGGCCCAGCAATCAAGGAGCCTCAGTCCTCACCACTAACACCAGGGAGGTCGTCTCCTAGAAGAGGAAAGGATAACTAATACACACAGTAAAGTACAATTTCCCTTAAGTGCACGCAGAGAACACAGTCAGTCTGGGGCTGGTTGCTCCCTTGCTCACCAGGTTCCCACTAAGACTCCCCACTGGCACAGCTATAGGGTCCAGGTCTCAGCCTAAATGGGCAAACTAAAACCTCCAGTACCCTCTCTGTCCAACCAGTACTTTGTGTCCCTGCCAAGTAGCTGACACAACACACACACACTTTGAGATAAGTATTTATACAACTTCACAGGCACTCCTGGGAAAGGCTGACACAGATTCTCCAACTGTGCCCCTTTACCGAGACTATACAGTAGTAATTACAATATCAGCTCCTAAAAGGGCCTTAAAAGGGTGTCCAATTATTACTGTGCAATATTTATATCCAATGGTAGTATGACTAACAGTCAAGGCTTACTTTAGAGTGGCCTATTACAATAACCTCTATAAATATGCAATGTATTCTAGAGCTTATCTCTATACAAATCAGCTACAGGTAGAAGGGTTTTAAAAATATTTAATAAATAATTAAAACACAAGACAAAACTACTACACCACAGAGATATCTAAGAGTTCAGAGATCACACAGAAACTTAAAATAATACAGTAGGACAGATCTGATTTCAAAGAAAAATACCTAATTAATCTTTACTAGCTTAAACTATTCCAACAAGAAATCACAGTGCTAAAACTTACTTGTGAGCATAAGGCAGAGTGCTGATAAGTTAGATGTCCAAAGTCAAAATGCCTTTAGTCTCTTGTGAGAAATAGTATTTAAACATTACTCACAAACATGTCTCTAAGGCCCTCCCAAAATTACATCATTTTTGACACTTAGGTTTCCCCAGTATTCATATTGCATCATCTTAACACCTGGTCTGAGTTCTCAGGCCACAAACTGCATTATTTAGCAATCTAACACCTGCACAGAAACTTACAACAACAGAAGACATTTCACATGTATATTCTAAAAGAAACCAGAGGAATAAAGCATATTCCACATCTAAATTCTGGTCATAAACTTTAGCCTTAAAACAATGGGCATGAAATCTTCATCCAGCCGCCCTGGAGCCGAATTTTAACATGAAAGGGTACAACATGCTTCAGTGGGCCAGTAGAGTGCAATGTTGTCACATATTTTGCAGTTCCACATTTCACAATATTCTTTTACATTCAAGAAAACATGCCTGAATTTTACATTTTTCTACAAATGCCAGACTTATATAATAAATTCTGTTTGACTAGGCTGGCAGCCTTCGCCCATCTCTCCCCAATCATCACATCTCTTCCCCCCGGGGAACTCAAGCAAGTTTTCCAAGTGCCCCTTGAGAAACATCACTTGAGAGTGTCAGGTCTACCTGGGTGCACCTCACCCCATTCCCTGTCTTGAGAACCCATCTGCATTGGCATTGCTACTCCCACTATGGTGCTGCACTGACATATATGCTTGCAACCCCAGACTCCATCTTAGCAACTTGGCATTTTGCTGACTGGCTCTGTTTAACCATGTTAGAGGGTTGTGATCTGTCATCACAGTGAATTTTCTTCCATACAGATAAGGATGAAGTTCTTGTAGTGCCCACACTATGGCTAGACATTCCTTTTCTACCATTGCATAGCATTCTTCCCTGGGTTGGAGCCTATGACTGAGATAAACCAATGGGTGCTCTTCTCCCTCTGAAGAAATCTGGCTAAGTACAGCCCCCATGCCATAGTTTGAAGCATCCACATGTACAACAAATTCTTTGCTATCTGGACTGGCTAACATAGGGGGATCTTCCCAAAGCTTCCTTAAGCTTCTGAAATACCTGCTCAAATGTTGGGGTCCACACTACCTTATCTGGCCTGTTCTTCCTTGTCAGGTCTGTGAGGGGAGCAGCTATGGTACTATAATTGGGAACAAACCTTCTGTAGTAAACTGCTGTCCCTAAGAATGCCCTCACATGCTTTTTGGTAACAGGTGCAGGCCATGCCTGAATAGCTTCCAGTTTGTCAGGTTCTGACCTTATTTTACCACTCCCCACTCTATGTCCTAGGTACGAGACCTCTGCCATACCCACCTGACATTTGCTCGGCTTAATGGTCAACCCTGTCCTCTGTAGTCTGCCCATCACCTCCCTGACATGCTGAAGGTGCTCTTGCCAGGAATGGCTGTAGATAGCAATATTATCCATGTAAGCAAGGGCAAACCCTCCTGCTCCTGCTAAGATATGATCTACCAGCCTCTGGAAAGTCGCTGGGGCATTCTTCATCCAAAAGGGCATCTTTGTGAACTCATAGGTTCATAGGTTCATAGGTTGGTACTAGGCTATCAGCCCTAGGGCTTATACAAGCCTAGCCATAACAATTCCCTGGCTATTTCTTCCCACATTATTTACTTTCCTGGACCCCTGTCTAGCAGGGTGACTGACGTGATCCCTGGGGTGAATTTCCTTTCTCCCATCCAATCGTCAAGGTTCCTCTTGAAGAGGTCCAAAGAGGCACTCTGCTTGACATGTATGGGCAATCTATTCCAGAGTCTGGGGAGTCTCTGGGTCAGGAACCTATCCCTCCAGCATGTTTTGTTTATTGTGATGACAAGGTTTATATCCCTGGAGCGTGTTGCTCTGAGGGATTGGGATTTCTTTAAGTGTAGCATGTCCAACAGCTCTGGGTTTGACATGGCCTTGTATGTTAAGCAGAGATCGCCTCTGAGTAGACGATATGCAACAGAGTATAGCTGGAGTTTTTTAAGGCGGTCAGCGTAGGGCATCTGCTTTAGGCCTGTAATTCTTTTAGTGAGGTATTTCTGAGGCCTTTCCAGTTGTTGCAGATGTCTTGAGAGGTACATACCAAATGGGGCATTGTATTCTATAATGGGTCTAATGAGGGATGAGTACAGTGGGACAATGACCTCCTTTTTTCTGGATGAAAAGTCCTTTGTGATGAGGTGTGCCACATAGAAGGATTTCCTGACTGTTGTGGTGATGTGGTTATCGAAGGTGAGACCACTGTCCACCTGTGTCCCTAAGTCTCTTATCACACTTTCTGAGTTTAGTGTACTGCCACCTATATGGTAATTCATGGATACATGTTTTTTCCCAAAGGGGATAACAATACATTTCTTGGCATTGAGCTTGAGCCCATGGCTCTGGCACCAAGCATCTGTTTCTGTAAGGCCCTTTTGTAGAGTATCCACATCATTTGGGGATTCAATAATGGCTCCCAGTTTGCAGTCATCTGCAAACTTTGTTAGCCAGAGTCCCTTAGTGTTGACCTGTACTTCAGAGAAGTAGATGCCAAACAAGAGCGGCCCCAGGACTGAACCCTGAGGTACTCCACTTGTTACTTGTCTGGAGCTGGATTTGTAGTCGGCTACTTTTACAGTGTGGGTTCTATCAGTAAGCAATTTAGCAACCCATTGGGTGACATAGGGATTAATGCCCAACTTAGTAAGTTTATCTATGATTCCAGAGTGGGGGATGGTGTCAAAGGCCTTGGCAAGGTCTAGATAGGCTGTGTGGACCACCTTACCCTTGTCCATGGCTCTGGAGACTGATTCAAAGAAGTCAATCAGGTTCAGGAGACAAGATCGGCCCTTCACAAATCCAAACTGGGTGGGGTCCAGTGTTTGAAGGTTGCCAATGTCTTTGTTTATAAGTTCCATGATAATACGCTCCATGGCCTTGCAGATGTCAGACTGATGGGACGGTAGATTCCAGGATCCAAGGTGGATCCCCCCTTGTGGATTGGGATAACTGTAGCTCTGTGCCACTCAGTGGGCACGAAACCTGAGGTGAGGCTATGATTAAACATGACACTTAGGTGAGGTGCCAGTTCATATTGTAGTTCATGTAGTACACAGCCCGGGATGTCATCTGGTCCCATGGATGCTGTATTCTTGGCTTTAGAGAGTGCGTTTTGTACCTGTGTGTCCGTTATTACTGGAATTTGGCAATCTTCCGGTATTGAGATAGGCCATTTAGGGAGTGAGAGGGGGGTGAAGTTGGCACTGAATCGATCTGCCAGGATATTGGCAATATCCTTTGGATCAGTATATTTAATGCCATTCTGTTTTAGCTCAGAGCAGATCTGAGCATTGCCATTTAGATTCTTGACATAGTTATAGAATGCTTTGTGGTTGTCTTTGGAATCTTTGGCAATTTTATTTTCGTAACTAGCTTTGGAGGATTTTATGAGGCATCTCAGTTTCTTACTGAGGCTAGTAAGCCAAAAGCAGTCACAAAGGCTGACTTCTCTCTAGCACTGGGAATCAAGGGCCCCTGCTAGTAACCCTTGGTAAGATCAGTGGTTGTAAGATACTTAGCCCCACCCAGCTGCTCTAGGGCCTTATCTGTCCTAGGCATGTGGTAAGCATCTGACTCTGTGTGACTATTTAATTTCCTGTAATCCACACAGAACCTGGTGCTGCCATCCTTCTTTGGCACCAACACCACTGGCGAGGCGCAGGGACTGTTGGACTCTTGAATCACCCCTAGTTCCAACATCTCCTGTATCTCTTCCCTCAGAGTCTGTTTGACTCTCTCAGGCACCCTATAAGGGGCCTGCCTGATAGGCCTTTGAGGTTCTGTATCCATGTGGTGCTGCACCAGGTAGGTACTCCCTGGTTTCCTGGTGAACATGCCCCCAAACACCTGCAACACTGCTCGGATTTCTTGAACTTGGGTAGGAGATAACTGCAGGGACATTGCTACCCCTTCCACTGAGGTGTCAGCCCGAGCCTCACTGAGGAGATCAGTCCCCAGATCTCCCTCAGACTCCTTCTGAAATCCACTGCAAATGCTCAGCACAAGGGCCTCCCTATCATGGTAAGGTTTCATCATGTTACAACGGTACAATTTGTGCCCCTGCCATCTGCCTAGCACTTCCACCATGTAGTTAAAAATCACTTACCTTTCTTACCACCTTGTAGGGTCCCTCTCAAGCTGCCTGCAACTTGTTGTGTCTGGCAGGAATGAGAACCATCACCTGCTGCCCGACAGCATACTCTCTAGCTTGAGAATTCCAGACATATCACACCTTTTTCTGTTGTTAGGCTTCTGCCAGGTTCTCCTGGGCCAGGCCCATGAGTTCACAAAGCCTTGTCCTGAGGTTCAGAACATATGCCACAACAGACTCCTTGTGAGACTTACACTCACCTTCCCACTCATCTCTTATTAAATCTAGAGGTCCCCTCACCCTATGCCCATACAGCAACTCAAAGGGTGAAAAACCTGTGAATTCCTGTGGAACCTCTCTGTAAGCAAACAGCAGATGGGGCAAATATTTGTCTCACTCCCTCTTAAACTGATCTGCAAATGCCCGTAGCATGGACTTGATTGTAGAATTTAACCTCTCAACAAGACCATTAGTCTGGGGATGGTAGGGGGTGGTCTTCGTGTGCTTCACCCCACAGGACTTCCACAGACAAGCCAGCAGGTCTGACATAAAATTGGTACCTCTGTCAGGCAGTATTTCCTTTGGGAAACCTACCCTGCTGAAAATCTCTAGCAAAGCATTTGCCACCTTCTTGGCCTCAATGGAGGACAAAGCCACTGCCTCAGGGTATTGTGCAGCATAATCTACAATCACTAGGATATACTTATTCCCTGTGGAACTTGGGGTACTCAGAGGACCCACAATATCCATAGCTACCCTATGAAATGGCAAGGAGCTCTCACCTTGACTCCTGCCTTGCCTACCTTTTGGCACTGTTCACAGGTTCTGCAGTACCCTGTTACATCTCTGGAAATACCAGGCCAATAGAAGTTTTGCATAATACACCTCTTTGTATGTTTTATGCCCACATGACCTGCAAAGGGAATATCATGGGCTATGGCTATAAGTGCCAGATGGTAAGCTCTAGGCACTACCAACTGCTGTATGCTTTCACCTTCTAGCCCTCCATTAGGGGTCCACTCTCTGTACAGTAACCCTTGGTTCCAGTATACAGATTCCCCAATCCCTTGAGAATCAGGTGCCTCCCTAGCTACCTGCCTCAGGCCTTGCAAAGTAGGGTCTGAGAGCTGAGCCTGCCTCAAGTCTCTCCTTGCAACCCTTACCAGCTCCCCTTCCACAGGAAGTCTGGCATCCTCTGACAGCAGTGCCTCACTGTCAGCCTGGGTACTACTACTCACCTCTACCGTTGCAGTTACCCTGTCCAAGTGAACATCAGTACCCACAAGCAGCTGTGGCTCACATTCAGTCTCACTGCTACAGCATAGCTCACTCCCTGAAGTAACCACCTCAGCAGTCCTGGCTGCAAGTATGCATTCTGTTTGGGTCTCCCCCAGGCTACCAGACCCACATGCTTGTCTCCTAGCCTCACTGCACGTAACTGCATAAGTACATAGTACTGCCTCATCCAAATCCTTCCCTATCAGGACATCTGCAGGATGGTAGTTCCATACCCCTGTTGTCTCAAGACAACACACTGTTGGCATTTTGACTTTCCCACTTACTGGCTCTTTCACCTGTTGTTCCCCACCTTGCCTCCATGGACATCTGTATGCCGCACGGCCCCACTGGTTGCATTCAAAACATTTAACCCTAGCTCCTGGATGTGTACCTGGACTAGTGGCTTCCCCTGCTACTGGCAGATTCTGTTGGGGCAGTCTGTGCTGCCCACCATGGGTTCCTTTAGTCCCATGAGCAGTACTGGGGGTCCCTTTCCTGTGCAGGACTGCCCTGCTTGCTAGGTATAGGTCTTCCTTCTTCCCCAACTCCTCTGAAGTAGCACACTGTTTATCAGCTAACCAGATCCTCATGTCCTCAGGCAACATGCTAAGGGCTTGTTCCCTTACCAAAAGGTCTGCCAGCCCTTCAAAAGTGGTGACCTGACATCCACTCACCCATCTATGAAAGTAAGTGCTCAGTTCAGCAACATATTCACATACATTTTCATCTGGCTTGCATCTATGCACACAAAACTTTTTCCTATACATTTCAGGTGTTAGCTTAAAACATTCTAATAAATGTCTTTTTACAGCAGTATAATCAAAACAGTGAGTGTCATGCATTTTTGCTAAAGACGTTACAGCTTTACCATGGAGTAAGGGGGTCAGGAACCATACCCAGAGCCTTTGGTCAACTTCATACTGTTTACATACCCACTCAAACATACGAATGAAGCTATCAAAATTATCCCCCTCTTTAAATTGTGGAAGGAATTTATTGACATTTTGTGCTTCTGGGGTCTGGTTACTCCCTTCCCCATTACCTCCATGACTCTGGCGAAGAATCAGCATTTCCCTGTCATGCCTCCTCTGCCGTTCATTTTCCACAGCTTGTAGACTCATTTTCTCAGCTGCTTCTAGTTCCGTACGCCTGGCCTCCAACTCAAGTCTCTTTAGCTCTAGCTGGATTTTTAAGTCCACTGCAGAAAGGTTGAGCTGTCCATTCTCCAAGGATATTGTATCTCCACTGTCAGTCTGATTGTCCTACAGGCTGCTGTTCCCTGATGCAGCTGTAACCAAGGCTGCAATCAGGTCTGCTTTAGTCAGGTTTCCATGCACCAGCCCCCTAGCCTGGCACATCTCCGCCAGCTGGCTCCTTGTCAGCTTTCCATACTCTTTTGCCTGCTCACCCTGACTAACACTAAGCTAACAAACTTAATAAACCAATTGTGATCTGAAATCTGAGTATACACTGCGTGGCTGTTTTAGAGTGCAAAACACTTTTAGAGATCACTGTACATAAGCTACAGGAATTCATTCTTCCCACACCACTACTAGCCAATTAGTGTGTGAAGTAGATCCCACCACTGCGAAACACTTGTGATGACCGCACCCTGGCCCAGCAATCAAGGAGCCTCAGTCCTCACCACTAACACCAGGGAGGTCGTCTCCTAGAAGAGGAAAGGATAACTAATACACACAGTAAAGTACAAGTTCCCTTAAGTGCACACAGAGAACACAGTCAGTCTGGGGCTGGTTGCTCCCTTGCTCACCAGGTCCCCAATAAGACTCCCCACTAGCACAGCTATAGGGTCCAGGTCTCAGCCTAACTGGGCAAACTAAAACCTCCAGTACCCTCTCGGTCCAACCAGTGCTTCGTGTCTCTGCCATGTAGCTGACACAACACACACACACTTTGAGATAAGTATTTATACAACTTCACAGTAACTCCTGGGAAAGGCTGACACAGATTCTCCAACTGTGCCCCTTTACCCAGACTATACGATAGTAATTAATGCCACCACCCAATTAATAATATCAGCTACTAAACGGGCCTTAAAAGGGTGCCCAATTATTACTGTGCAATATTAATATCCAATGGTAGTATGACTAACAGTCAAGGCTTGCTTTAGAGTGGCCTATTAGAATAACCTCTATAAATATGCAATGCACTCTAGAGCTTATCTCTACACAAATCAGCCACAGGTAGAGGGGTTTTAAAAATATTTAATAATAAATAATTAAAACACAAGACAATACTACTACACCACAGAGATATCTAAGAGTTCAGAGATCACACAGAAACGTAAAATAATACAGGAGGACAGGTCTGATTTCAAAGAAAAATACCTAATTAATCTTTACTAGCTTTAACTATTCCTACAAGAAATCACAGTGCTAAAACTTACTTGTGAGAATAAGGCAGAGTGCTGATAAGTTAGATGTCCAAAGTCAAAATGCCTTTAGTCTCTTGTGAGAAATAGTATTTAAACATTACTCACAAATATGTCTCTAAGGCCCTCCCAAAATTACATCATTCTTGACACTTAGGTTTCCCCAGTAATCATATTGCATCACCTTAACACCTGGTCTGAGTTCTCAGGCCACAAACTGCATTATTTAGCAATCTAACACCTGTACAGAAACTTACAACAATAAAAGACATTTCACATGTATATTCTAAAAGAAACATAGGTTCATAGATTAGTACTAGGCTAACTGCCCTTGCGAACCATTTCAAAGCCTAGCCAATTATCCCTTGTGAGACTCAAACCCTGTACCTTGTGTTTGTAAGGCAAAAACCTTAACCATTAGGCCACCCTAAACCAGAGCAATAAAGCGCATTCCACATCCAAATTCTGGTCATAAACTTTAGCCTTAAAAGAGTGGGCATGAAATCTTCATCCAGCTGCCCTAGAGCTGAATTCTAACATGAAAGGGTACAACATACGTCACTGGGCCAGTAGAGTGCAATGTGACACATATTTTTGCAGTTCCACATTTCACAATATTCTTTTACATTCAAGAAAACATGCCTGTATTTTACATTTATTTACAAATGCCAGAATTATATATCAAATTATATTTGACTAGGCTGGCAGCCTTCGCCCATCTCTCCCCAATCGTCACAGTATTCATTAGGTGGTAATTTAAGGTATCAGGAATTTTACCAGCATTAATAAATTTATTTGGGACAGTAACCAGAATCCCATCAAGGATGGAACCCTAGCTAGTAGTGTTGTTATATCTGGTTGGTGTTTGAATAAGATAACTTAACCAGAATATGTTGATGTTGGATGTTGGGAAGTTAGAGGTAAAGTTCTGCCAGTTAATATTAACATCACCTAAAAGAATAGTTAAATTGCTAATTGCAATGGATATCCAGGATAATATATCTTCTAGAATAGGAATATTGTGTCCAGGAGGGATGCAAAGTACAATAATGCATAAACGTGTATCATTTGGTTTTAAGAAGGTAATAATAATGTCAGCATTTGCTAATTCTGGAATGGAATTTGAATAAGGAGTAAAATTATAGATGTTAGGGTATAGGAAGGCAGCTCTACTGCTTTCGTTTGTACTCTATCTGCTCTAACCATAAAGAAATTCAGAGTAACTTATATTATGTTTAAAGAAAATTTCTGTGTCAGCTAAGAAATTGGAGATTTAAAATGTTATTCAGGCATGCAAGTCTGTAATTTTGTTACATATGCTTCAAAATGTACTGTAACAAGGCTTAGGGTCTAAAGAAGGTGATATGTCGGTTGTAGGCTGGATGGAACCTGGTTTAGGGTGGATATCTTCATTTTAAGGGATGTTGGAAAAATACAGCCTGTCTATGGTAGCATGTACTGATTTGATGGGTGGGGGGTATTCTATACTTTGGTAGGTATGTTTGCAGTATTTTTAGTTTAAAGACTGTTGTGGTTGTGCTTTTATTGTTGTTGAGTGCACAGATGTAGTGTGTGTGAGAAGAAGAGAAATATAAGGCAGGAAGGCAATGGCATGGTAGCTGTAGGATATTTATGATAGCATGAGACATTATTCTAGATCAGTGTGTGTGCTATACCTTTAAGAAGCTTTCCAGTGAGTTAGCACATGCATATAAGTACTGAGCATGTGCAAAAAAGAGTACCATTTTCAGTGAGCAGCCAGAGTGTGAGCATGCAAGTATATAGTCAGTCAGTCAGATAGTTCATTTAAGTTTAATGTTCCTGCCATCCATCCTGATGTATTTGTATACAATAAACTACTTAAACACTCAAGCCTCAACATCTTCTTAATGCACATAAGGGGAGCAACAGTTATGAAAGAATTAATGTGGAGAATGAGGCAGGGAGGAGGGGAAGAACTGAAACTTGAGGAAATGTTGTCGAGGTGGAGTTTAGTGAAGTATAAGAGTACAGAATGTGCAGGCAGGTAGGAACTGGGAGAAGGGTAGGGGAACAGAGTGAGCCCAAGCATAGCGAAAGTGAATACAGTGGGGCCCACACAGCAAAAGACAGAAAAAAGATTTTGGCGTTTACAGAAACAGTTAGAGAAGCCTTCTTTTTGGCAGTCTATAAGATAAAGTTGCTGATAATATTGCAATAGTGTAAGGCAGTAAAAAAATTGCTTAAAAGAATATTGCTAGTATTCTTTCAAGTGCAGAATTTGATTTTAGGTCAGAATACAGCACAGAGTTATTTTGCACCAGACTCTGAAAAGAGGAAAAGGAAAGAGATAAGAGAGATTAATAGGGGTTATGCAAGTTGAGAAGGAATAAGCAGGGTAAAAGCATTAGTAGAAAAAGGACAGTAGAGCAGGTGTTAACACCACAGCCAAACAGAACTAAGTAAATTGTCAGGAGCTATAGCAATGGTAGTGGAGCATGGACTGTTGAATTACAGTGTGAGAGTAGTGGGAGTTGGGGGGGGGGTAGTAGCATCCTCTGGCAGAACGCATGAGTCAAGCAATGTAGGATTAGCTATGATACTGCCAATGGATGCTACATTTTATTGTGTACTCTTTACTTGTGCTTTCTACTATTTTTCCTGCAGGATGTAATTCATAAAAATTAAGGCCCACATACACCACTGCAGCAATTAGTGGTCTTCTTCTTAGCAGAGAGGAGATTTATTCCCTGGCTAAATCTCACAAGTTCAGGCTGTAAATATCGATGCTGCGTGGAGGAGAAAGTGAATTGAGGGTGGGGAGGGCAATTTAGGTGAATGTACTGGTCAATAAGCATACTGCCAAGTCTCCTCTAATGGTTTGGACCAAATCATAAAAATCATGTTCATTGTATCCCTCAGAATGCAGCAGAAAAGAGATGTCATTTATTAATGGCAGATATTTGCTAAGAGACTGGATTTTTCAGTTTGTAAATAATATGTTCTTCATCTGTATTTATGTAATATGCAGCAGTGGATCTTTTTCAAAGCTGATGATGTATTCAGATGACTCCATTCAAAAAAAACAGGGCCATTATCCCTAACATATTCTTCAGCAGGACATGCACTCATAATCCTTCCTTTAAAAAAAACACCCAGCCTTTTCTAAACAGTCATAAAAAAGATTTCAGTATTCTTTCTTTCAACTGTTCACTCTGACCCTGAGTTATCAGCTGACCTAAAAATCCTGCTAGAATTTCAAAGCATTTTTTAAATTTCCTCTTTAGCTTGTTTTGCATCCAAAATGTATTTGATGCTCTAGGAAAACATATTCTGAAGAAAGTGGGATATAGTAACTTGAATCTTACACTTGCCTTACAACATCCTGTAATTGCCTGGATAAACTTACTTTTCTACAACCTTTAATACAGTGAATAATTATTTTCCAAATATACTCTGATGTCCCCACTTTTTAATACTTTTCCCTTCTGCCACAGAGTTGTCAGGAGCAGCTCTTTTTTGCTGGTAAAATTGCATCTTTACTAACATATGCCTGCTTTCTCTTGGCCAGATTTGAATCATACACATGATGTACCCTCTGATTTATCAAATCCTGCTGTGGTACACCAGTCCTATTGTTTATTTGTAATTTCATAAAACTAATGCAATCTTTTCCTTCCGTTTTTTCTGGCATGGCAGAATATTCCATGTGTTTCTGTGCATGCACTGCCTTCTAACTGTACTATTTTTGAGAGTTTGTCTTGAGAACCCTCATGTTCAGTCAGTTTTTCCTTTGTTACACCTTCTGATTTTTGCAGTTGTATCAGCTCATCTGAATAGCTACTTAAGGTTTCTTCTATTTTGACAGCTTTTTGTCATTTGGCATTATACATTACTCCAGTGGCTCACTTATTTTTAACACCTTTGACTCTATTTATTTATTTAATTAATTTTATTTAGTTAACATTTGTTTACCAGGAAAGTCCGACTAGGACAGAGCCCATTTTCAGCTGAGGCTTGGAAGAAATGCTGCAGATGCATGTCTTTGGAATGTGGGAGGAAAATGGAGCACCCAGAAGAAACCTATGCGAATGCAGGGAGAACATGCAGACTCTGCACAGAAGGCACCCCAGCCGTGATTTGAACCAGAGAACCTCTTGCTGTGAGGCAGCAACATTTACTGCTGAACCACTATACCACCCAACCATTTATTTTTTTCCTCTAAATTTCTAGAAGCAATTTACTGTACAAAAGCTACAACTTTCTCTGCTTAAGGTTCTTACCAGCCACAGCATTTCATTTGTTCTTTAATGACTGCTTTCCTCATACTTTTTCTAAATTTCTTCTTCTTTGTTGGCATCCAGGCAGTGAAATTACTAGGCCAATAAATTCATTTTACCCCACTGGCTTTTTTTTTTTGCAATATCTCAGTTTTTTATTTTTTTTGCTCTAGGGGAGCTCTTACCAACCTGCTGCTCGGTGTGCTCCCATCTTGGAAATCCACTGAGCTGGCTTTCTAGAGTGAAATCTGACATGCTACTGAAGGTTAGGATGATGGATCTCAAGGCGCACACACACACACACACACACACACACACACACACACACACACACACACACACACACACACACACACACACCATAGTAATGTTACTTCAGATACAAATCCATAAATTTAAGGTCTTCATTCATAGAATCACTTATCAGAATAAGTAGTACAAACATTTAAAGGCTACACAAACAGGTGATGAGTCCTTTGAAACAAGAGTCTTAGAACTTTCCTTAGCTATCATATTACACTGCATTAAAGAATGGATGACCTGTACATTTCCATCCTGAATGAAGAATGAATATTCTCCAGCAGGGTGTTAATGTACAGGTATTGCCCTTGCTGAAAAATAAATCTGCCACTTCATAGCAGTGTATTATGCTGCCATGAAGTTCAGACATTTAAAAACTAAATGGCCACCATTTTTATGATAGCTAAACAGAGTTCTCTGTTAAGTGACTGCTAAATGAAAATGATATGGTAAAATAAAACAATAAAAGTGTGTGTGAGAGTGTGAGCATTTGCATGTGTGAGTGTGTGCTTGCATGCATGAGAGAAAGAGAGAAACACAGACACACACACATATCTTTGACTGGAATAGGCAGTACATTAGCACAGCTCATTTCTAAAATAAGAGTTATGAAACTTTTAATTGCTGACAAATGAAGTTTGGCAATAAACTAAGGTGTCCCGGGACATCTTCATGGGGGAGGGGTTAGGTTAATATTAGGGGGATTTAAGTGGGTTGAGGAGGTGAAAGGGTTAAGTGGAGCCAGGGATGGTTGGGAGGAAATGAGATAATGATGGGGAGGGGCTTAAGAGGTTTAGTCTAGTGTAGCTGGGGTAAGCAATCACATTTTGGCGTGAACTTGCTATCTGCAAGTTTGCGTCCCAGACGACCGATAGGTATCTCGGTGGAAAGGTAGGCCTTGGATAAGAGAAGTGTGCTTGGTGGATGTGAGTAGTATTTATATATTAAAATGGTGAGGGAAGGTATATTGGGGTAGGGCAAGATGACCTGGCTTTGGTTGCATTAAAGGAAAGGAAGAGTGAAGCTTGTAGCGGGATCGGTTGTTCAGGGAGATTTGGATTGCTGTCTTGCAGCAGTGATGGGGATCCTGCACAGTGGAGGACATGTTCAGTGGCCATTTTAAAGATTTCATGCACACACAGTCCCCCCCCATGATTCAATAGGGGTTTGTAGAATGGAGTAGAGTGACTGGTGCCTTGGTTGTGTTGCGATGGCCAGTTTGCTTTGTGCCTCTTGGGTTGCTTGTTACTTTTTCATGTAGGTGGTTTACTGCAGTGTTTTAATATTAAAATAAATAAATAAACAAATAAATAAATAAATAAATAAATTGTTTCCATTGATATTTGAGGTGCTTTCCCATCTGCCTCGTGGGGGCTGTGGCTTCCCTGATATGAGGAGGCATCGGGACGGCAGTGGTTGAAGTGGAAATAAATAAATAAATAAATAAATAAATAAATAAGGTAAGAATTGGGAGTTGTTTGTGGGCTGTTTCTGCTTTGTTGGGGGTTGGAGGGAGTCACAATTGTCATTTCGCAGGCTGAGTTTCACTGGGGGAGGGAATTGCTACCACGCATGCACAGTAAGGTTTATAGTTAAAAAAGAAACAAAACCGGGCGATCGCAGATATTTAGTTAGAATATTAGTGGGAAAGGTTAGGGATTCCTTTTTGTGTTGGTGAGTTAGTCTTAACTCTGTTTTTCAGGTTTATCCTTTATGTGTCAGGTTTTTCGTGGTGTGCCTCTCGACAGTACATAGGTCCTTTTATGAGATCGGCATAGCTTCTTTAGTCCTTTTGTCAGCTGATGATTTAAACTGATGCTAAATTCTCCTGTTATACTACAGTAATGAGTCTGAAACAGGGACAAACTATCTCTACAGCTACTAGATTCTGGCTAACCAGCTGGAGTGTGTTGGTAAAACTTGCACATTGCTGTAACTGCTAAGGAGCTTTAAGTCTCTTCTGTCTTCAGGGACAATTTGTATGCCTCCCATGATGTCTTGATTGTGGTGCTGGGAATGATTACAGTGAAGCAGAATAGTGGATGAATGTGCACGAAACACAATCTGAGAGGTGGCAGTAGTGTATGTAGTGGCAGGTCCCTGGTGATGGAGGTGCAGTCTGTGCGGGTGCATTTCATTCCAATGTGCATAGACTGAGTGAAAGGCAGTTTGACCGGAGTTGGTGGCTATGCAGGATTTGTCTGGGTTTGTGTCCTGATTGATGCTTTCTTGTAGTGGGGGGGCTGATGTCCTTCCAGCATTCATCTGAGCACTGTGTCTTGTTGTGGGGGCTTTCGCACCATGAGGATCCAGTGAGTGACTGTTGCTGGCTGTGCACGCGTGGAGTGGAATGGCCTAGGAACAACTTTGTGGTATGTTGTGCCTCTCAGCTGTTGTTATTGCTAGCTCACATGTTTGGTCCCTTTAGGGTGTGAAAGGCATTTCAGTTTTGGCTTTGTACCCTTTGAGGGATTCAGGTTGTGCAGGGCTTATTGTTTATCTACCTTCTGAGTTTCGAAGAGCAATATTTTATATTAAAAAAATAAATAAATAAAAAATCATTTTTGTTTGGGTTTTTTCCCACTGGGATGCATGGCCTTGTCCTTATGCTTTCTCTGAGAGTTTTGGCACTATGATGGTAGTTTAGCTGTGCAATCCATTGTAGGTCGCAAAAAAAAAAAAAAAAAAAAAAAAGAAGGGGTACATTTGTTTGCTCTTTTCTAGGCTTATAGGAGCAAGGCTGGGCAGTTGTCAGAGATGTTCCTTTTGGAGTATTTTGGGTGCTGTCAGTGCATCATGTATGCTGCTTATCTCCATTTGTGAAATCGTTGGGATGTAGGAGATTTTTGGGAGTTGAGCGTGCAGATGGCTGCAGGGATGTATGGTGCCTAGTCCTTGTGCTTCTGTTGAGTCTTTGCAGTGTCCGAGTGATATGTCTCGGTATAGGTTATTTTCGCAGGCTGTGAGGCACCCGCAGGTAGTGGTTGGTCTCACACATGTGCAGGTAACATTAATTGTTGAAGGGGGAGGTTGAGAAGTACTGATGATGGATGGGCATGTATCAATGAACAGAAATGCAGTATAACATTTATTTTGCTTGTAAAGGTTTCCACTTGCATTCATTTTGCAGTAACTGCATATTTAAATTAATCAGCAGTGGTCATTTGCAGATTATTGCAAAAATCCTAGTCTGTATTTATGACAAATGTGGAGGCCATGAATGTTTAACATGAAACTAGAGAATCACAAACATAGAAAAGTTTTGCCTTCTGTCTATGTAGAGCTGTCATTTGTTGTGTGCTGAATCCCATACTATCCTGAATTTGAAGTACAGCTGCTGTTTTGTTAGCTCTTTGTTGTAGAAAATACACAACATAAAGGCAGGGACCAATGTTTCTTGTACGTAAAATATTGGAACTTTTCCTACTTCTGCTTCCATATTATGTTGGTCAGTTTGCCTCATTTGGGAATGGAAGGTTAAGAGCTAGGCAGGTGGCTTTACAATATAAGTTATCTTGGCTTATACAGGGCTCTAACTGATGTGGTCTGCAATCGCAAGGTTACCCGGGTTGTGGATATTCATAGGTACTTTCATGTGTGGAGTTTAGTTTTAATATACTCGACTGGTAGTTAAATTTACCTGGGGTATTTGATAGGGTCATTGGACACATAGCTTTAGTTATGGTTGCTTTGTCATAGATGGGAGTGGTGGTGGTAATTTCTCCCCGGGTTGGCAGGATAGGTTGTCCTTGAAGATGCATTGGAATGTGTGATGTATTTTGGATGTTTTACATGTTTTTTTCTTTCTTGCAGATGGGGTCTTGGAACGCTGCGGCTGTAATTTGGAATAGGTGGATATAAGGTGGAGCCTGCTCATTACTATTAGAGGGTTTAATTTTGTCCTTTTCTTTGTAGATGGTGGTGTGCTGAGTACCAGTTGTGGCAATACAGTGAATTCACAGATGATGGAAGCAGTGGCGAGGGAGGAGGTTACCCAAGGGGAACACAACTGGGCAACAGTTACTGATGGAAGTAAATGGATTTCAAAGTTGTTGAGTTTTGGTAGAGGATTTTATACTGCTAGTCAGAGAAGCGCACACATTTTGAGTTTTTATATCAGGGATAATGGATTATACAATTTGTTCTATTAATCATTAGTATGTTAGATTAACATTGAAAGTTGTTCCTGCTTTTGGGAGTTTGCATTCAATAGTAAAAGGGAGCATGGCCATTGGCCATAGGTAAGGGTTTGATGGGGTGGCAGGGGTCCTGGTCAGTGCCTCCATGTTAAGTAATCATGGTATGTGTGCACATAGAATTTATCATTGTTTCTTTCTTTTTAGATTGCTGGAGTGCAGAAAGCATCATGCGGTGGCTTAAAAAGGGGATTTGAAAGGTGATGTTTTTGATAGGATGGACATTCTTGCTACTTGAATGGGGCACAAGGTGGGTTTGAGTAATCATCCTAGTAAGGCATGTTTGAGCTCTGTGTGTAATTAGTGGGAGCTGATTATTGCATTGGTATAGGGGGCAAGTAAGGAAGAGTTAGGTAAGGGGGCCAAAGGGGAAAACTGTCAGGGATGGTTTATGGGGAGTGTGAGGATCCCACGGGATGCATAGGGTCACGATGTTCATAGAAGCATAGGAACTTATTAGGCTATGGCTCCTGCAAGCCAGTGAAGTTCAATCCTTGCTTTCTCGGAACCTTGGGTGGTCGTTTTCACTCATCCAGTTGTTTGAAGCGTATGTGGGGGAAGGGCCAAAGAGGTGTTTGACATGATGCTGGCATTTGTTCCTAATGGGTGGCATCTTGGGGTGAAAACTTTTTCTCTTGAGTAGGTAGTGTTAATGTTACAAACCAGGTTAAGGTTTTGCAGAATAGCACAAGGATCATTTCATTTGGGTTTGGGTGAATTTTGTAGATAAGGTTTTAGAAAGCATGGTAGGTAGGTGGCTGTGTTGGGGTAGTTTTAGAAACTGGGTGCGTTGTTACAGGGGAAATAGAATGTATAAGGAAGCCTGGTTGCAGGATAAGGCAGCTGTAGGATACTAGTGGTATAGGTAACATGGAAAGAGCTTTTTAGGGGAAAGGTTAGGGACAAACAGGGGTTAAGAATGGTTTGGTAATGAGTGAAGTGGGGGTGTTTATGGCTTGGCACGTAGAGTATTTCATTGCTGAGCATAAGTGTGGTTTCAGGCACTAGGTCAAGGAGTGCTGGATTTCTGCCATCTAAGGTTAGGACGTTAAAGTTTTGGAGTTAGACTATTCCCTATGGTAATGGAGTTGCACATATAGAACTGGGTAGTGGGGGGCTAAGGTGATATGCTACGGTTAACAGGGTCTTGGGTGTGAGACTTGCTACTAGTTGTTTGACTGGGTGCCGTCTTGAGTTCAAGAGGTTATAGTTTGTGGTTTGTTGTGGTTATAGGCTGTCAATATATTCAGGTTGAGCCATGATTTCAGCTTTGAAGGCAGCGGGCTAAAAGGGTATGTGTTCTCTTGGTGTGGATGTTCCAGTGTTAAAGTGGGGTCACGGGAATCCAACTTTATTTCATATTTTAGGGTGGGTTTCAGTGATGGCATGGCAAAGGGGTTTATGACAGGATTCTAAGGTGCTTTACTGATGATGAGCACACCAAATTATGTTTGGCTTGACTCTTCCCTTTATGGGAAGTGGATTGAACAATTTTGGGTAGAAGGGAGGTGGAACAGCCTGGTCAGGTTGGTTGGTGGAGAAGAGGGATAGGCTTGCCTTCTTTTGTTCCGCCTCTGATGTCGGGAGGTTCATTTCAAGGATCTGGGGAAAGGAAATGAGTAGTTGGAGGAAGCTTGCTGAATAGATAAGCAAGCTGAGGTAAGGATGGTGCTTATTTGGTGAAAGGTAATTCAATGGATGGTGTATGAAGTGAGTTGGGACGCTGCTTCATAAGTAAAGTAAGCGAGCAGAGGTATGGACCCTGCTTGTTGTGCAGGTTGAGTACGTATGCTGCCCTGATTAACATTACAATGAATGGTGTATGAAGTGAGATGGGACGCTGCTTCATAAGTAAAGTAAGTGAGTAGAAGTATGGATGCTGCTTACTGGAGCAGGGTGAGTAGGTACGCTGCCCTGATTAACATTACAACGATGTTATGCTGTATTTAGAATCAATTATATCATGAATAGTTGTAATTAATAAAGTTGGTGATCAAAGCTATGTTATGGAAATTTAATAAAGGCCGTCAAATGTCATTTGGTGTGATGTGTGTTATTGAAGGGGACCGGGACAATATTGTCTGACTTTAATCCACATCAGAATAAGGAAAACCAGAGAAAGTAAAAGGGAGACTGCTTTGCCTTGCATTTTTCCCCTTATTTGCTCACAAGGTGACATCTGTTTAGGTTTACTCAACAAACTGAATGTTAAGTGTAGGATACGTGCGTGTGCATGTGTGTGTGTGTGTGTGTGTGTGTGTGTGTGTGTGTGTGTGTGTGTGTGTGTGTGTGTGTGTGTGTGTGTGTGTGTATGTGTTGCTATCTACGTATGTGTGTCTGTGAGGCTGTCTGTTTCATAATGTGAGTATGTCCCTCTGCATCTGTCTGTTACTCTGTGGTTATTAGTGCGTATCTGCATGTGCATTAATGCGAACACTAACCAACACCCCGGTGGGCATTATTGCTTGCGTAAACAACTGGATCATCACAAGCATAAATATTAACAATCCTGATTTTGCACGGAAAGTTCATGCAATTCCTTGGTCATCTAAAATAAATACTGTAACACAGTGAAACTGCATTCATGTGATATAGGTGACTTGGTAAATTTGAGTACAAAAGTCTTTACAAGCCTCCCTTTATTGAGAAATTATTAGTTACATGTACATTACCCCCAGAAAATACATGTATTTCAGTACAATGAATTAAGAAAACACAATGATACACATGTCGTTAACAACGCATTCCAACTATCAAACCAGGCTTCACAAGAAATGAACACATGCTGGTCTTAACATGACCTCATTAACATTCCATTAGAGAAAGGTGGCTTATGGTTCAAAACATTCAGCTTATGCTTATTCTGGTGACACCATAATACGGAGATTAACTCAGTACTGTAACTGTGACAGAAGTTTGCAAAAAAATATGAGGTGGATTATTCCATGACACATATAATGATGGCATTCAAAGAAAGTTAATTTATTCATTCTCTAATATCTACTTCATCCATTTCAGGGTCACAGAGGAGTTAGGGCCTATGTTGGCACTCAGCAAGCACAAGGCAATGGAAACTGGAGAGCCCAGTAAAAACCCACATGGACACAAGGAGGATTTGCAGACCCCTCATGGGAGACACCTTAGCTGAGAACTGAACCGGGTAACTGAGCACAATGAGGCAGATGCTAATTGCTTTATTGCTGTCTTGCCCTAATAAGATTAAGTTTCTGGCTGAAAAAAAGAGTAAGCATTTCAAAAGTCATTTGAAATAACTGAATAATTGGGAAGCAACTAACAGAAATGTGTAGAAATTGTATAATTGTAGTCATTTCTAGCAGAACTGGATGGTGCAGAAAACTAATAAAGCAATACGTAACTTAGAAATGAGTTTAGAAAGAAGCAGAGAGAGTGATTACAGCAAATTGCAAATGTAAAGCTGAGAAATGCTGTAAATGAGGATTCCTTGGCTGTATGGAGAAAGTTTGCAGAAAGAAAAATATTATATAATGCAAGCTGTCAGATAGAAAAAAATGCATACACCAATTTGAGATAAAAGTGCTTGAACTTAAATGGTTCCATACTAAAAGTAATACTGTATGCCATTTTCAAAGAGGTGAGAAGCAGAGGAGAGAGATACAAATCAAATGAAGAATCAATTGCATATCTAGAAGAGAATGGAAGACACACGCACCTCATAACATGCGCACAGTAATAGTGAATAGTGAAAAGGCATTATGCTAAGTAGCTACAGGTTGCGGTGTCACTTCATTGCTGTGGAGAAATACAAAATTTCAGAATCATAGTCACTAACAGTCAGGTTTTCTTTCTCATCTTTGGGAGAAATTGTTTTCTGTTTCCCTCTGTGTTAGGCCTAGTGCCTCTGTCTTCAGTACTTGTGATACCTTTTCTTTGTTTTCTAAATGTGCCTGTGTTAGGGACATTCTGCCCACTTATGGGCACATTACATACTTATATTGTCTTGGCACATAACATGACATCACTGAATGTTCTTTGTCTTGAATTTAATTCTTCTTCTTCTTTCGGCTTTTCCTGGTTAGGGGTCACCACAGTGGATCATCTGTCCACTCATGACTGGCAGTGGAGTTTTACGGTGTCGAAGTTGCCAGTCCAGCACCCAACCTTTCACAGAAGGCACACACACACACACACACACACACACACACACACGCACACCTAGGGCCAATTTGGAGTGTCCAATCCACCTACTGCATGTCTCTGGGATGTGGGAGGAAACTGGAGCACCCGGAGGAAACCCACGTGACCTCAGGGAGGGCATGCAGACTCCACACAGAAGGCACCCCAGCCAAGAATCGAATCGGAGAACCTCTTGCTGTAAGGCGGCAAAGCTAACCACTGCACCACTGCGGCCGGGCTTTTGTTTTGACTTTAATAACCTTACTAAAATGAGGCACAGAAAGCCTTTAGAGAACCTTTTGATTTATCAGAAGATTTCTGCTTAACAGAAGGGTTATCATTCTCCACTCCAGACTCCACCTTCTTCTTTTTCTTCTCTTCCTCCTTCAGAAAGTGCTTCTAAAAAGAATCTCAAAAGGCATCAGTTTATTCTAAAAAAACCTCTGAAGGGCCCTCACAGGCAGTGGATCATAACTCATTAGCCACTCCCTCCACTGTGGCTTAGGTTCCTTCTTCTATACATGGACACTTCTACCCTAAATTGGTTGAAAGACATACAGGGCAGTTAAATGCCCCTTGGTTATGGTGGTTAAATGTACTGTGTATCCTCTTTTGTCTGTTCTGCCCCATTCCTCATTATCCCATGCATGTCTCCCTGATTCCCTTAAGGTAGTAACCTGCTTTTCCAAGTGTATACTATGACTAGCTGTTCACTGCTTTATAAAGAAGACGTACCTAGTATTCCAAAACACCGATCTCTTCCTTTATAGTTTAGGGCTGGTACTTTTTCTCTGGCATCAATTATGTTTGTGAACTGTCTCCGGTCCCAATACCAGTGTCTATGAAACTGGCTGCACTGGTTGAAGTTCTGGTTGTTCTGGCACTGGTTCTTCTGATGCCAGCCTTCCTAGTGCCTGTTACTAAGACTTTCCTTTTGCACCCTCTCTGGCAGGATTTTTTCCTTAATGTCAGCATCCCAAGTGTTGGTTTATTTGCTATCAGCTTTCTTGGCATTAGTTTACTCAATGCTGCCATTGCTGGTAGTGCCTCCTTCTCAGTGATATACTTGTCTCCTGTCTTTCCTACATCAGTGGGTCTGACATCTGGTTTCTCATGACATTGTTAGTGCTGTCTGTGCAGACACATTTTTTAGGGTGTTAGGTCAGTCAATGTTATATAGAGGGGGTGATTTGATTAAAAAATATTAGAGTTAGAAAGCAAGATTATTTTGAATTGTAGAATGTTACACCCAAGAGGGCTAAATCTTGAAGTCAATTTGACCATAAGATAATGTGTTAAGAATGTGCAATAGCTGAAGGGGTGGTCATTCAGGTGGAATAATAATGTATTTCATAAGTTTTAAGAAAAACATATATAATATTATAATGTGAAATTCAATAACGATTGGAAAAATGTATTTGATATGATTGATACTTATTTATAAATTTATAAATGTTGGGAATAGTTTATTTATTTGCCTTCTGAGCTGGGAATTTCTGGTTAAAGGTTTATAGTGCCTGAATATTTGAACTGTATCTTACTGAAATTGGTATACCTTGTTTGCTCTAGCATAGACTAGATCCAGGCCTGCTGAATATAGCTTTGTTTATATGCTTGTTGTTTGTTTGCTTGTTATTTCCCTGGAAGCTAATTCCACCTAATACGCGGCTTCTCAGAGCTTCTGTGGATCACTAGTGATATCTGCATTGCTTACTGTACTTATTTCCTTGTTTCACTTGAAAGAAAGTTACTGTTTGTCGTTTTTGCATTTAGTTACTTGTAACACATTGCACTCAAGTTACCTGGCACTTGCTCACTAAAGCAATTATATAAGTCAGCACTAAAAATTAAAAGCACTACACCCTCACTCCCCACTGGCCCTTGGTTTCAATTATTAAGGAATTCCCAATATTATTCTAGCATGTCCAAAGGTCAGTTGTCAATCTCCTCTCCGGTCCAGCTGGTGAATCTGGGAATCTTGAGGCAATGTTATAACTGCCTCATGTACACAGACAACCCTCTCCTCCTCCCACATAACACAAATACTTGAGAGATGCAGCTATTTAGCCAAACTGGAGGCTGAGCTCTCGCAACTCAGGACTGGCAAGACCAGACAGGAGGAGAAGGCAACTACACACACCACAAAACCAGCCTCACATAATGCTACCACACCACTGAATCAAACACATAAACACACAAAGACATACTCGGAGGCTCTGAGTAAAATTTACCTAAACAGCAGAGGCCTCCAAAGCAGACACCCAAACAACTGCTACCTCAAGACACCCCACAAGCAACACATAAACCACAAAATCAGTGTGCAAAGCAGTCACAGCCCTTAAAGCCAAATACAACACCAAACATACTTGTCATAGGTGACTCCATAGTCAGACACACTGACGTCCCACTCACCAGGCTGAACAAGGAGAGGGTCACAGTAAGCTGCCTATTGGGCGCTAGAATCCGCCACATAACACAAGCACTGGTCACTCCACGGCAAGTACAAATATGACACAGTCATTGTCCATGCTGGTGTGAACGACCTGAGACGTACCTCCCTGGACTACATGAAAAGAGACATAGAGGAGCTCTCTGATTATGTAGCCCAGGCAGGTATGACCCTAACCCTGAGCAGTATCCTTCCTTCACCAAGAATGATGCCACAATATAGTGACAAGATGATCAGCTTTAACAATTGGCTTAATGTCTGGTGTCATTCAAAGGGGATCCAGTGTCTGTCTGCCTGGGATGACATGCTTGACAAGCCACGCTGCTCAAGGGACGGCTTGCACCTGTCACCCTGGGATTCCGGATATTGGCTAAGGCTCTTGCCACCCCTATAGTGCCTTTTTTAGGCAAGGCTCAAATTCTAAACCTACCACCCTAGAAAACAAAAATGGGAAGAAACTGAGGGTAATGCTGCTCAATGCCAGAAGTCTAAATCTCAAAATGCATGCACTCGAGGCCCTTCTCAGTATGGAGAACATCGATGTCTGTGCTGTAACTGAAACCTGGTTCAAGGCTCCTGAGAGCACCCCGGCACTATTAGGTTTTACCTCATATCATGCATTCTGGCCCCAAAACCCGGACCATACCACAAAAGGAGGGGGTGTATCCATATTCATAAAGGATACCCACATGTCCAGGTTGGTGGCAACGCACGAAGCTTCGGAAACCATCCAGGTGCAACTAACCATAGGCAAAACTGCTCTACAAATTGTAGCATGCTACAGGCCACCCTCTCAAACTCAGGAACCCCACACAGCCTTCCTGAAGACACTGGAGGGTATAAATGTATCTCCAAACACCATCATATTGGGTGACTTCAACTACCCGAATATAGACTGGGAACATTACTCAAGCCCTAACTTTCTAGCCCAACGGTTCCTGGAGTTCATAAATTCAAATGCCATGGAACAGCTAGTCACTGTTCCCATGAGAGGAGAAAATATACTAGATCTCATTATCACAAACATGGGGACAAAATGCTCCACACCGGAAGTATATCCCTCATTGGTGAGATCTGATCATAAACTAATCTCACTGGAAATCCACATCCCGCCCCCACCCCAAACAAAAAAGACCACAGTGAAGAACTTCTCACTACTCAAGACTGGTGTGGTATCCTTCAAGGCCCCTGAGACAGTGGAAACCACAACCCAAGCTGCGGAAGCCCTTACAAATGCCTTCTATGAACACCTCCAGGACTGCATGGATCAGGCAATCCCAAATAAAACCAAGACTCTTTCCACAAAGGGCAAACATCCAGTCTGGTGGACCCCAGCCATTAACAAACTTTACAATAAGAGGCGAAAGCTATTACATGATAGAACAAAATCCATAAAAGGGAAGTCACCCCTGATCATTATTAGTAAAAAAATACGATCACTCATAAAATCAACTAAGGCCAATTTTGAGAGAAAAATTGCCATGGATTCAAAGGACAATCATAAGGCCTTTTTCAGCTATGTTAGGAACCTGGGTGGAAACTCCCAGATATGCTCAGAATTAGTCCAAAATGATACAAAATCACTGAACCCACAGACATTGCCAACATACTGGCAGACAGGTTCAGTGCAAACTTCACCCCCCTCCCCTAAAGGAGAGATAACTATCCCAGCGGAGTGTAGCCTCCCAGACATCTCAAATGCGCAGGTGAAAGCTGCTCTCTCTAAAGCTAAAAACACAGCATCAATGGGACCGGATGGTGTCCCCGGCTGTGTGCTACACGAGCTAAATGAGGAATTAAACCCGCACATAAGGCAGCTGTTTAATCTCAGCCTTACCACAGGATACATGCCCAAGGAGTGGCGTACGGCAACTGTGGTCCCACTCCACAAAGGCAGTGCCTCTACGGACCCTGGTAATTACCGCCCCATAAGCTTAACAAGTCTAGTCTGCAAAGCTATGGAGAGGATCATAATGGAGCTCATAAACAAAGATATAGGGGACTTGCAGACATTGGACCCGACCCAGTTTGGCTGCAACAAGGGAAGATCATGCCTTTTGAACTTGGTCGACTTCTTCGAAACAGTCACCAAGGCCATTGATGAGGGAAAGGCAGTCCATACAGCCTACCTTGACCTTGCAAAGGCTTTTGACACAATACCCACTCGGGTATTGTAGAAAAACTTACCAGCTTAAATGTAAACCCATATGTCACAAGATGGGTTGCAAACTGGCTTAAGGACAGAACCCACAGGGTTAGAGTTGCTGGCGCTATGTCAGACTCCAAGCCGGTCACAAGTGGTGTCCCACAGGGCTCGGTCCTTGGCCCCTATTGTTCGGCATCTACTTCTCAGAAGTACAGGCCAACATGGGAGGACTTTGGCTGACAAAGTTTGCAGACGACTGCAAACTGGGCCATAGTGGAAAGTGCATCGGACACGGATATCCTTCAGAAGGGACTCACGGAAACAGATAGCTGGTGCCAGAGCCATGGCCTGAAGTTAAACGCCAAAAAATGTATAGTCATACCCTTCGGGAAAAACAAGGTAACCCCAAGCTACCATATAGGTGGCAATCCACTAAGCACAGAAGAGGTTATCAGGGACCTGGGGACCCAGGTTGACAGTGGCCTTTCTTTTGACACTCACGTTGCTAAAGTGGTTAGAAAGACCTTCTACATTGCCCACCTGATCATGAAGGGATTCACATCCTGATCTAGTGAGTTCATTGTTCCCCTGTACTCTTCACTTATCAGACCAATGATCGAGTACAATGTCCCATTCGGGATGTATCTCGCCCGACATCTGCAGCAATTGGAGAGACCCCAAAAGTTTCTCACCAAAAGGATAAAGGGACTCCAAAATCTGTCATATGCTGCCAGATTGAAGAAACTCCAGCTCTATTCAGTCGCATACCGTCTGCTCAGAGGTGACATGTGCCTGACATACAAGGCCATGTCCAACCCGGAATTAATGGACATGCTCCACCTCAAAAATACAAATCCACCAAAACCACTAGAGCAAGCGACTTAAACCTTAGCACGGATATAAATAGGATGTGCTGGAGGGATAGATTTATCACTCAGAGACTCCCTATGCTGTGGAATAGAGTCCCGGTCCATGTGAGGCAGAGCACCTCGCTGGCTCTGTTCAAGAGAAATCTTGACCTGTGGATGGGAGATCATAGGTTTACCCTGGGAATCATCTCTGTGTCACTGCTGGACAGAGGCACAACAAACTAATGGGTACAGTATTTTTTCATATAAGGGGTGGCGTAAGCCACAAAAATTCGGGCTAGGCTTATAAATGCCTTGGGGCAGATAGCCTAGTATAAACCTATGAACCTATATTTATTTATTGATTGATTCATTCATTCATTCATTCAGTCATTCATTCATTCAGTCATTCATTTATACAGTTGGAGCACTTTAAAAGTTATTTAGGTATTTCAGATCATTAGGGTATGTGGGATATATAAAAATGGCGCTGATTTGTAGATTGTAAACTGAGGTACTGGATCTGATGTGAAGATTAAATGCAGCACTAAAACTGTTTCAGTTCATTGTATTATGTTTTTATTTTTATAGTTTTCTGGTTGATGTTTAGAATGTCGTTGGAATGGGCTGATGCGGTGCCTGGATTATTTTGCACTCCTATTGATCAAAGTAACAATTTTATTTGGATTGGTTTAAAGCAATTGAAGTTAGATGGACCAATGGCAATCCTTGGTTTTCAGATACCAATAAAGAGTATGGCATGCAATTTGAATTATTGGAGAGACTAATGGCTAAAGAGGTAAATCCTTTTTAGGATAGCAAGCTTCTTGAAAAATATCTTAGCTTAGGTATCACATATCAGATTAGGTATCATAAAGGGTTGAGAGTTGATCATCTTCCGGCCTGGGACTTGAATGACAATGGGCAAGACTTATTGGAAGAATGGAAGAAAGGTTGTCTTCAACACATGCTTGCTTGGCTTAGAATATGTATTAAAAGGAATGTATGGCTGCATGACAATATACAGTGAGAGATCACCAAGTTACAGGGGAAGTTGTTCAGTGATTCTTCAGAGGCTGCTTTTTCTGCCACGTTGATGGAAATTAAAAGCAGAATTGATAAAGTTGAACAAGATACTGTGACGAGAAAGAAAAAGAAACTGTTGAGAGATATTGGCAACTTCCATAGTGGTGGCATGTATGTGTGGCAATGCAAACCAAGAACGGAAAGATCATGGAGCAAGCATCCAGGTGAACCATTTTTTTCTTTGCGGGACTCTTTGGTCTCTTCAGGGCAAATCTCCTCAAAAAAGAGTGTGTTGTTTGAGGATAAACAAGATGATAGCTCTGGTGACTGTTTGATACCACCTTTTTCTCAAGAGGGAAGGGGAAGAGGCAGGAAAACCGGAAGAACATATAACTGCAACTAGTTGAGTTGCAGTTAAATTTCATGACTTTTTTTCTGACTGTGTTGGTGTAACTAGGAGAATTATATTTGAATTACATTGGTTTGGACTTTAGTGTGCAATTACATGATGGTGATGTTCCAGTTTCTACACAAAGACTGCAGGTGATAAATTTATTGGACTTTTGCATTTCTGTAGACTCCCTAAATGTTTTATGTAAAGGTACCAACTTTGTACCTATGAGGCATCCTACATTAGCTGGCTTAATTTTGGAGTTGAAAAGATGTAGAATTTGTATTTGAGAGTTTATTTTAAGGAACAGGTACCTCATAATGTTTTGGGTGGGTCAAAAGAAATGGAACAACATCCTTTATTGGATCTTTCTATATATGAATATCAACCCAAGTTCATGAAAACTGAAACTGAAAATGAGTAGGAAAGCATGGTGGTGATAGAGGTGAATTTTTTTGCACTGGATATAATAGACTCAATGTCTCAGAAATGTTGTATACCAGTACTTTTTGTTCACTCAAATGTTCTACTGCAATTAGTTTGTTTGAACAGACCCTATGTAGAAATGTTGAATTTGAATATTTTAAGTTCATTAAAATGCCTAAGAGTTATACTTTAAGTTAGAATGAATGGGAAGTATTAAAAGATTTGAAATAAAATTTGAATAAATATGTGTTTAGACAATCTGATAAAGGGGGAATTGAGTCATAATGAGTAAATCACAATATGTAAAAATGGTTGAAATGTTATGTGTACAAGATGATTATGTGAAAAAATCTGATTACTCAATTTAATGCTGAATTATTAGAATTGTAGGAGAAAGGTGAAAGACTGTTTTTTTTTTGACTGCGAAAGATGTCAAAAAATTATATGTACCTAAACCAATTGATCCATGGTTTTATGCTATACCAAAAGTTCATGAAGACTTGAATGACCCCCCCCCCCCAGGTAGACCTATAGTATCGGGAATAGGTTCTTACATAGAGAAGGTGGGTGTTTTATTGGACGCAATATTGAAAGAGTATTTGGAGAGGGTTACTGCACATATGAAAAACACTCAAGATCTGTGTGAAGCAGTTATGAAAATTGGGTGGAAGGAAGATTTTTATTGGGCTATAGTTGATGCTTTACACCAGTATTGGGAGGGAGAAGGGTTTGGAAGCCATCTGGCACATGATAGCAGAAGGGCAACGAACAGCTTAAATTGTAAGGTAATTGGAGTTCTCTTTGATGTATAATTATTCTTTGTTTGAGTAAACTGTTTATTTACAGAAAAAAGGAACAGTGATGGGTGCGCCCCATGCTCCTTCAAATGCGATCATTTATATGAGAGAATTTGAAAAGGAGTTTATGTATAACACAAGGTTTTTAGTGAGCATGTAATATTATATAGACATTATATTGATGATTTAATTTTTATTTGGAAGGGTTCACCATCTGCATTACTTTTGTTCATGGAAGGGTTAAATAATAACTCCCATGGCCTTAGATTTTCTTTTGAATTTAGAAGGGAAGGCATTCAATTCTTAGATGTTGAATTTTATGTGGATAAACAAAATAATATCCAACACAGAAACCTACAGCTACCAACAATTTTTTACATGCATCTAGTATGCATCCTCCACACCTTATTGATTCCCTTCTGGTGGGAGCAGTCAAATGTATAGGTCAGAATAAGTCAAATATTAATTTAAGGGGTGACTATATGCAGGTAATAGTAAGGAAGTTGTTGGATAGGGGTTTTAGTAAGGAAGTGTGGGAGGTGGCAAAAGATAAGGTTAATGGAAAGAGTACCTGTAAGAGAAATATACAGGACTATAACCTTATCCAGGACTACAACTATTATAGGTCGGTTGAGAGGAATGTAGGGGTAGATGGCATGAATGAGAAGCAAGATGTTTACTTTGTATCCAAATACCATCCCTTTTCGGATATCATGAGAAAGTTACTTCTGAATAGCTGGCATCTGGTCTATAAGGATGGATAGGTGGGTCAGTTATTTCCCAGACGTGAAATTTTCATTTGGAAGATATCCAAATCTAAAAGAACTTCTTTCGGGTGGATTTGGTATTTATAGGGAAGAACATCAAGCAGGTACTTCTGCTTGTGGACATTGTATGGTGTGTAGAAGAGTTAAGAATCTGTTAGGAACTTAGATCAATGGCAGAAAATTTGTTTCTAAATACTAGTTCAATTGCAGGTCATGTGGGGTAGTATACATTTTGAGATGTGGTTGTAAGAATCCCAACTGGTATGTTGGGCAAACAAAAAGGAAGGTCAAAACCAGGGTGCTGGAACATTTGGGAGACATCTGCAATAATAATATGAGGAGTCCAGTTGCTGAACGTATTTTGCAGTACATGGAGGTTCCTATAAAACACTTTTTTTAGTGTGTTAGGTCAGTCAATGTTATATAGAGGGGGTGATTTGGTTAATAAATTATTAAAGTTAGAAAGCAAGATGATTTTGAATTTTAGAATGTTACACCCAAGAGGGTTAAATCTTGAAGTCAATTTGACCATAAGATAAAATAATGTGTAAGAATGTGCAAAAGCCGAAGAGGGTGGTCATTCAGCTGGAATAATAATGTATTTCATGAGTTATAAGAAAAAATATATAATATTATGATGTGAAATTCAATAACAATTGGAAAAAATTTATTTGATATGATTGATACTTATTTATAAATTTATAAATGTTAGGAATGGTTTATTTATTTGTATATTTATTCATTTATTCATTTATGCAGTTGGAGCACTTTAAAAGTTAATTGGGTATTTCAGATCGTTAGGGTGTGTGGGATATATAAAAATGGTGCTGATTTGTAGTTTGTTATCCACTGAAGGCGAATTGCCGAGGTACTGGATGTGATGTGAAGATTAAATGCAGCACTAATAACTGTTTCAGTCCGTTGTGATGTGTTTTTTATTTTTATAATACTCTGCTTTTCCAAGTGTATACTGTGACTAGCTGGTCACTGCTTTATACAAAAGAAGTAACCAGCTTTCTAAAACACTGATCTCTTCCTTTATAGTTTAGGGCTGGTACTTTTTCTCTGTCATCAGTTATGTTTGTGAGCTGTCTCTGGTCCCAATACCAGCGTCTATGAAACTGGCTGCACTGGTTGAAGTTCTGGTTGTTCTGGCACTGGTTCTTCTGATGCCAGCCTTCCTAGTGCCTGTTACTAAGACTTTCCTTTTGACACCCTCTTTGGTAGCATTTGTTTCATAATGTCAATATTCCAAGTGTTGGTTTACGTGCGATCAGTTTTCTTGGCATTAGTTTACTCAGTGCTGGCATTGCCTCCTTCTCAGTGACATACTTGACTCCTGTCTTTCCTACATCACTGGGTCTGACATCTGGACTCTCATGGCATTCTCAGTGTTAACTGTGCAGGCACAACTCATTTTCTATTAAAATGCCTTTTGCCCAATGGAAAACACATTTTTGGGGCAACCAGTGCATATCATATTCTCCTGCTTTCACCTGTACCCAGTTGGTATGCTCTGCAGATGGCTCCCTTTCCACTTCCCCTGCCTTTTGTCCTGACATTCTCCATTGTTTCTCATAGCCCCAGAACATTAGTTGACTTACAGGAGGTAGAACTGCCTCTATAGTCATCTGTGACATGTCTCTGCAAGCTAATGAATTTATACCATAGACTGACCCTACTAATGAGGATTTAGATCATGGTAAAAAGGGCCACTTCCCTCCTTCCCCTTCAGATGATCTCAAGTATGGACAATTCCTTCAAATTATGCAACTGGGAGCTTGGCCCTCTAAATGCAGTTCTATCCCCAAGAATGTTTCAGAAAAACTGTCATTCATATCAGTAGTGCTCTTGGGTGGTATCTCTACTGATGGACATTCTCCAGAATCTCACCAGAACCATGTGGAGACCCTCACACTGTGGTCCCAGTTCCCAGTAAGGAATACCATATGTTTTGCTCTCTGAGGGAGTGTTTGATTTGATCATAAGCTCCCAAATACACCATCACTGTTTCAGCAATAGTGCTTTTCTCACAGTCTAATGTTCTGATCATTGGCCACAAATAAGGAATCCACCAAAAGATTCATGACTTTGTGTTTGCCATCTTAACATGTAGGTACTTATTTAACAGATATGGTGTACTTCCACAATGGCTACAGCTAATGAATTACATCTTGTTGTAGAAAAGTTGCAAGAATATCAGTTGAAAGAGAAGATCAAATCCCTAATATCCATTTTATTAGGCATTACCAATCTCATGGGTCATGCAGCATTTAATGCCTTGTATGACACTATTAGAACAGAAGTATATGGCATTGCAACATTCCAGCACTCTTTATTTATCTTAGTTTGCCAAGAGCAGCCAGGGAACCTTTTTGAGCTCTCCCTTCAAGGGGACCCTTCTGTTGGTCTGGAAGGTAATGAGAACCTTATATTTGTGGGTGATATTGTGATCTGTAGTGAGAGTAGGGAACAGGATGAGGAGACCCTGGAAAGGTAGAGATATGTTCTAGAGAGGAGAGGAATGAAGGTCAGCAGGACTAAGACAGAATATATGTGTGTGAATGAGAGGGAGGATAGAGGAATGGTGAGGATGCAGGGATTAGAGTTGGTGAAGGTGGATGAGTTTAAGGGATCAGCAGTTCAGAGTAATGGTGAGTGTGGAAGAGAGGTGAAGAAGAGAGTGCAGGCAGGGTGGATTGGGTGGAAAAGAATGTCAGGAGTGATTTGTGACAGATGGGTACCAGTAAGAATGAAAGAGAAGGTCTACAAGAGGGTAATGAGCCCAGCTATGTTATATGGGTTAGAGACAGTGGCACTGACAAAGATTCCGGAGTCAGAGCTGGAGATGGCAGAGTTAAAGATATTAAGATTTGCATTGGGTGTGTTGAGGATGGACAGGATTAGGAATCAGTATATTAGAGGGTCAGGTCAGGTGGGATGATTTGGAGACAAAGCCAGAGAGGCAAGACTGCATTGGTTTGAACATGTGCTGAGGAGCAATACTGAGTATATTGGAAGAAGGATGCTAAGGATGGAGCTGCCAGGTAAGAGGAAAAGGTTTATGGACGTTGTGAGAGAGGACATGCAGGTGGTTGTTGTGACAGAGCAAAACGCAGAGGCTAGGAAGAAATGGAAACAGATGATCCACTCTGGTGACCCCTAATAGGAGCTGCCGAAAGAAGAAGAAGATCAATTAAAAGACCAGGGCATACCCTTATAGCTGTGGGTGTTAAATTTGACTACCCGCGGTATACCATTTATTAGAACACAGGGGAGCTAATATTATATGTGGTTCTGGGTTGGCCTACAGCAGCAACAACAACAGGAAGTACTGGGAACTGAAAGTCCCTAGTCTAGATCTCAGCAGTTATTGGTTGTAGAGACTGGTATCTCTGTTTACCCCCAGGAGAATGTAGTCAACAACAGGTAGACCATAGTAATCCTAAGTTTTTGCCCAACTGGGAATTTTCTCCTTATGTAAGCCAACATAGAGGGCAATCTGTAGGGACAAATAGATTAAAGAGACCACTGCCGGGGATATTTAATCCCATTCCTCATATCATCCTGAAATTCTGTTTTTTTTTTCTTACTAGACATTCTACCCTACAAAAGTCAGTGGCAGGGAAGGTAAAAATCTTCTTTATATGAGAGACATCCAGGGAGTTATATGAAATGTGAAAGGCTTTTGGTAATATTCCAAATTACTTGGGTGCCACTGCCTCCCCTCCCCAGAGAAAACAAGAGCCTATAGCCCATCCTCAGTCTCTGTAATATTAACATATTAATCTGTAATGAGACTTTTTAAATGGTTATAGTCTAGCCATTATACAGTATCTATGCAGAAGAGACTGTATGTACTCCTTGGACGTCCACGATGCTTACCACCACATAACAACTGTCGAGTAATGAAGTAGGTGTGCATATTTCTGAGTAGGGCCCTGTAATTACCAAGTCTGAATACTTCTAGTTAGGTCCACCTGTATTTCCAGGGTGTTTATCAAATGCATGACTGCTGTAGCAGCTTATCTTAATTTGCAGGGAACCAATATTTCACTTACCTGGATGACCGCCTCTTTGTCACCCTATCGCAGAATGTACTCATAGGTTCATAGGTTGGTACTAGGCTATTGGCCCTAGGGCCTATATAAGCCTAGACATAACAATTCCCTGGATATTTCTTCAAAATATATTTACTTCCCTGGACCTCTGTCTAGCAGGGCGACTGATGTAATCCCCAGGGTGAATTTCCTATCTCTCATCCAATCATTAAGGTTCCTTTTGAAGAGGGCCAAGGAGGTGCTCTGCTTGACATGTATGAGCAGTCTATTCCAGAGTATGGGGAGTCTCTGGGTCAGGAACCTATCCCTCCAGCATGTTTTGTTCATTGTGATGAGAAGATTTAGATCCCTGGAGTGTGTGGCTCTGAGGGATTGGGATTTCTTTTAGTGGAGCATGTCCAACAGCTCAGGGTTTGACATGGCCTTGTATGTTAAGCAGGGATTGCCTCTGAGTAGACGATATGCCTCAGGGTATAGCTGGAGTTTTTTTAGACAGTCAGCATAGGGCATCTGCTTTAGGCCTGTTATTCTTTTAGTGAGGTATTTCTGCAGCCTTTCCAGCTGTTGCAGATGTCTTGTGAGGTACATACCAAATGGGGCATTGTACTCTATAATGGGTCTAATGAGGGATGAGTACAGTGGGACAATGACCTCCTTTTTCTGGATGAAAAGCCCTTAGTGATGAGGTGTGCCACATAGATGGAGTTCCTGACTGTTGTGGTGATGTGGTTATCGAAGGTGAGACCACTGTCCACCTGTGACCCTAAGTCTCTCATCACACTTTTGGTGTTTAGTGTACTACCACCTATATGGTAATTCATGGGCACATGTTTTTTCCCAAAGGGGATAACTATACATTTCATGGCATTAAGCTTGAGCCCATGGCTCTGGCACCAAGCATCTGTTTCTGTAAGGCCCTTTTGTAGAATATCCACATCATTTGGGGATTCAGTAATGGCTCCCAGTTTGCAGTCATCCGCAAACTTTGTTAGCCAGAGTCCCTTAGTGTGTACTTCAGAGAAGTAGATGCCAAACAAGAGCTGCCCAGGACTGAGCCCTGAGGTACTCCACTTGTCACTTGTCTGGAGCTGGATTTGGATTCGGCTACTTTTACAGTCTGGGTTCTGTCAGTAAGCCAGTTGTCAACCCATCGAGTGATGTAAGGATTTATGCCCAGCTTAGTAAGTTTATCTATGATTCCAGAGAGACTGATTCATAGAAGTCAATCAGGTTCAGGAGACAAGATCAGCCCTTCACGAACCTAAACTGGATGGGGTCCAGTGTTTGAAGGTTGTCAATGTCTTTGTTTATAAGTTCCATGATAATGCGTTCCATGGGTTGGGAGGGTGGCTTAATGGTTAAGGTGTTTGCCTTACAAACACAAGGTGCAGGGTTTGAGTCTCACAAGGGATAATTGGCTAGGCTTAAAATGGCTCGCAAGGGCAGTTAGCTTAGTACTAACCTATGAACCTATGAACCTATGCCCTTGCAGATCAGGCTCGTCAGACTGATGGGAGAGTAGTTTCCGGGATCCAAGGTGGATCCCCCCCTTGTGGAGTGGGATAACTGTAGCTGTGAACCACTCAGTGGGCATGAAGCCTGAGGTGAGGCTATGATTAAACATGACACTTAGGTGAGGTGCCAGTTCATGTAGTTTGTGTAGTACACAGCCCGGGATGTCATCTGGCCCCATGGATGCTGTATTCTTAGCTTTGGAGAGTGCATTTTCTACCTGTGTGGCCGTGATTACCGGAATTTGGCAATCGTTTGGTATTGAGATGGGCCCTTTTGGGGGTGAGAGGGGGGTGAAGTCAGCACTAAGTCGATCTGCCAGGATATTGGCAATATCCTTCGGATCAGTATATTTAATGCCATTCTTTTGTAGCTCAGAGCAGATCTAAGCATTGCCATTTAGATTCTTGACATAACTATAGAATGCCTTGTGGTTGCCTTTGGAATATTTGGCAATTTTATTTTCATAACTAGCTTTGGAGGATTTTAGGAGGGATCTCAGCTTCTTACTGAGGCTGGTAAGGGAGTTTTTTGCATCCTGGGATTTTCCTCTTTTCTGCAACAGTTTCTTCCTTCTGTTGTATAGTTTGTTTATGGCAGGGGACCACCAGATTGGCTTCCTTTTTTTGGAGGAGAGCATCTTGTTCTATTTGGGATGGCATGATTCATGCATGAGTGGATGTGCTCATACAGGGCCTTAGTTTAGGATTCAGCAGTCGAACTTTCAGCTCCCATCTGCATGGGTGTCATGAAGTTTGTCACTTCTGACTTGAGTAGCATGAAGTTGGCTTTGGAGAAGTTTTTTACGGAGGTTTCCTTACTGGGGGGTGGGGGTGGGATGTAGATGTCAAGGGTGATTAGCTTATGGTCAGACCTGACCAATGAGGGAGTGACCACTGGTGTGGAGCATCTATCTCCCATGTTGGTATTGACCAGGTCTAGGATATTGGAGCCCCTGGTGGGACAATGGATTAGTTGATCCAGGGCGTTGGAATTTATGAATTCTAAGAACCGTTATGAAAAGGTGTTGGTACCTGAGTAGTTTTCCTAGTTAATGGCAGGGAGGTTGAAATCACACAGTATTGGGGTGTTTGGTTGTATCTTAATATTTTCCAGTATGTTTAGGAAGGTGTAGGTGTCATTTAGCATAGAGAGTCTGTACTCTGTTCTCTTTCTTCAGTGTTTTGAACTTCACAAAATCTAACTTCCTCCCAATTCAGGTGATCACATTCACTGGATGTTCTGTGAACACAGTCACTTTTCTTTTCTTTTTTCTTTTTGTTCCAATAAAAAAGTCCTTTATCATAGAATCCTCCTAAATACCCAAATGCTAACAGTGTAAACCTATCTCAGGACTCTGGGTTTAATATTTATATTTTCTGCTCGTTCTGTTTAAGGGAACTCCCATGGACCCTTTATGTTCATTAGTCTCAGCATTCTGATTTTCTTCTTCACCTATTTCAGATTCCTAAGGTGTGCCGTTCAGATCTGGTCTGCTGACTAAACCCAGAAAGATCTCTTTACAATGTTTTTGAACCTGTAGTGTTGTCTAAATTTAAAATGATTTCCCTGATTGTAATCATGCCTTCAGTTAGAAGAATCTCTGAACTACAGCCTTTCCTGGCTTTCTGTAACGAAGGAGTGATACTTAGAATTAATTCTTCCATTATGCCTAGGATTGCTATGCATTCTAATGTATACCCATAGACAGTTCTGACTTCATATGAACATAATCATTGTTTTGACAAGGACAGTCAGTTTTGTCTCATTTGCCAAACCTAGAATGGGCAAGAAAGCTAAATAGCACCCCTTTTCTAGCCAGCTAATTGCATTGAATGCCATTATGACTGGCATGGGAGAGTGCTACTTACAATCCTTGAGCCCAGTCAGTTAGGTCAGTGGTACCGCCATGGCATTTTATTGTAATGTCACCTTAATGACATTTGTGCAGCAACAGCAACAATTTACTCTTGATGATTTACTTTTTTAACATAATACGCTGGCAGGGTCAACCAGATTCTAGTTGTTTGTGTGTTTTGGGGGGGCTGTTGATGACTTTCTTTTTTTTAATATAATATCCTGGAAGGGTTAACAAGATACAGGGGGGATGTGTTTTTGGGACTGTTGATGACTTTCTTTTTTTTAATATAATATCCTGGAAGGGTTAACAAGATACAGGGGGGGTGTGTTTTGGGACTGTTGATGACTTTCTTTTTCTTAATATAACATCCTCGAAGGGTTAACAAGATACAGGGGGGGGGGTGTTTTTGGGACTGTTGATGACTTTCTTTTTTTTAATATAATATCCTGGAAGGGTTAACAAGATACAGGGGGGGGGGGTGTTTTTGGGACTGTTGATGACTTTCTTTTCTTTTTTTAAATATAATATCCTGGCACGTGCCAAAGAGATACTAGGTATGCTGTGTGTTCTAGGGGGGCATTTGTAGATGACATTTTTTTTAACCTAATATCTTTTTGCAGGGTTAGTCAAGATACATTAGGATGGTTTGTCAATGTTTTGTTGTTGAAACAAACTCTACTCTTGCATGAGTAGTGTGTATGAGTGAACTGAAGTAAGATCACATGCAAGTTCCTGCCTATGTGATGTGAAATAAATACAGAAATGTAACCAGGGTCTTTTATTTTCATTATTTTAAACCTTGTAGGCTCAAAGCAGATTCTCTGGATAGGCAGTTGGGGATGGGGACAATGCCTATGTGCAAATGGAAAGACTGCAGTTCTGGCTTGCTTTACAAGAGTAATGTGCATTTGAGTGAAGTAAGATCGACCTCAAACTATGAACTCTGATTATTGTTTATGTGAAAATAAAGAATACTTTTCTTAATGTCATCTTTTTTGGTTTGTTTTTGTTTTTAATCGCACAAGATTAAATCAGATACTGTGGATGGGGTGGGCAGTGGAGATTGGGGCTATATGTGAAAAAAACAGCTGGCCCTAATGTTTACTGTTGTTGTAATTCCAGCTTTGCAAAACTGTAATACTTTTCTGTCTATACTTTTAGATGAATGTAAAATAACTGGCAAGTTTATGAATAATTCTTAATGTATGTAATTTCATATTTGTTCATGTATATACTGAATGCTTGTATAAAGATGTTGCTAATATGTTGGAACTTTTCTCCTGGACATATGCTCAAAAGGGTTTTTGTTTTTCAATTAAAACTGGTTGCAGAAACCAGGGTAAACAAAAGTAAAATAAATAAAATAAAACGTGCATTAATTAAATTAATTGTATGCTTTTCTGTGTATTTTTTGGCAAATCTATTGTGGTATGCAGTCAGGAAGCAAGGTATATTTCAGTTTCAAATGTCATATGATTCAGAAAATGTATATTATTACAAAACCAGCTATTCCAGTAACTTTCTAAGTATATAAGAGCAACAATTAAAATCTGTCTTTGAAAATGAATATTTCTATCTTAAACCAGAATTTAAGTTAGCCAGATGGCTCATATGTCTTGCTTATTTACAAGATTATAATATTATTTATTTATTTATTTGCCATTTGTAATTATGGTTTACAAGGTTTTTATTGCAAATTCGGTAAGTGAAATTGAATTGTTTTAGTAGATGACTACACTAAAAAGTAAGAGAACATCGTGTGTGCTTGTAGACGTTCAATGTTGCCTTGTGGACATCTATGGATCTTACTGGCACTTGGGACTATTTGATAATGTCTTGGTATTTCTTTTTCACTGGTATACATGTGTCATGTGGTATGGTGTTTTGTGTGTGTGTGTGTGTGTGTGTGTGTGTGTGTGTGTGTGTGTATGTGTGTGATTGTGGTACAGTTCCACTGGAATGAAGTCTGCAAAAATTTAAATGGGGAGGTATTTTGTTTTTTGACCCACAAAGATGAATTTTTGGAATGAAAAGCTCACACTGCTTTATCATGCAAGTAATTACCATCCTGGCATATGGTTGTCAATGATCCATTCAGTGAGCAGCATTGTGAAAGGGGCATGGCTTGGCCAGCAGTTTAAGGAAGTGCACATACAGAAATATGTTGATGGGGTTGTGGCTTACTGGGGGCAGCAGTCTGGGAGCTGTGAGTATAAATCTGAAAATCCTGCCTATACCCCTGATGCCAGGTACAATAAGCTGGTCATCATTTCTTAGTTCAAGTCTACTGTCATCATCAGCATAATCCCATTAGAGTGGCCAGCCAGAAGGATTAATTGGGGACTCTGTCCTCATGTTTTACCAGAGATTGTCCATGTAAAAGTTATTTATTTACCATAATAATACATTTTCAAAAAAAAGTCCCATCTTGGGTAACATAAGCTTGCACCACTCCCTGCCGTCTACTTACTTTCCTCTACCTTCTCCCCTCCTGTACCTCTTTTCTTTGTTTTTCTTAGCTTTCTGATTAAATATCAGAACTGGAGAGAAAGGACTATGTGGCACATAATGGTAACTGAGTTCCTGGCAGCCTGGGAAAGTTTCATCTACTTAGTGGTCTTTATGCCTGAGAGACAAGTCCTAATTGTTAACAGTGATACGCCTTTTTTTCTTACAGAACTATCATTAGATTCTATCCATCATATCATCGGATGGCGCAGTGGGGCAGCAGTAGCATGGTTGCCTCACAGCAAGAGGTTCTCCGGTTTGATTCTCGTTTGGAGTGCTTTCTGTGCAGAGTCTGCATGTCCTCCTTCTGTTCGTGTGGGTTTTCTCTGGGTACACTGGTTTCCTCCCACATTACAAAGACATGCATCTGGACCATTTCTCCCCGGGCCTCTGCTGAAAATTGGCTTTGTTCCAAGTCGGACTTTCCAGTAAACAAATGTTAAATAAATAAAATTATGATAACTGCATACATTTCATTTATGGGTGCAGATTTACCATTCAAATGGGCAGGAAGCTGTCATTTTTGTTATTTTGTTATTAAATAACAAAATGACAAGAAGCTGTCATTTTGTTATTTAATAAGATAAACGTGCAATAAATGTTGTCTCCAAGAATTCTGAGATAGCCTGTAATGCTGGGAGCAAATGAATATGCAAATATGAAATAGTTCATATCTTCAGCAAAAAGCATAGTAATACAGGTATTTTAAGCAGGCTACTGCTGTCTCAGTGTTAATGCTGTTCCTTTTATGGGAAATTGATAGTATTAAATAATGATGTTCATTCTAAAGAAAAATTGATAACATTGAGTCACTTAGATATTATTCCAGTGAGAGCTGCAAATACTGAATTATTATCAACTAAAGATTCAGAGATGACTAGAGTTCAATGTTACAGCATGAGATATATTCTAGACTTCCGATAATATGTATTCAGATGTTTTCTAACCAGAAAAATATGAATTTAAGGGACAATGTGGCTGTATCTTGAAAGGAGCCAGAATCATAATCCCATTCTATTTTTTCTTTGTTGCACACTTATGTGGGTATCATCTGGTATTACTCATATGAAACGCTGATCAAGGCATTATCCATGGTGAATGAATATGCATTCTGATACCTAGAAGGAGGCAAACCATTGCACTACAAACCAGTAACACACAAAATGTTCTACTACTCCTCACTTCTGTTAATGGGAATAGCCATAAAAAAACATGGCAAAGGATGCATGTACAGAGCCATTTCCTTGGAAAAAATATTTTTGCCTCTTCAGACACTTGTCTGCAATGGTGCAACTTTACCCTGTGACAAAGATAATTCAGGTGTAATTACTTAACTCTAGAGCAAGGGCTGATATTCACAGAATACCATAAATGAGTTTGTTATACACTGCAGAATTCTTTATTAACTGCCAGATTCACAAAACTAAATAATAATTGAATTATTCATAATATATTTGCTGTTTGTTATTCTTCATTGAATGGGTAAACATAATGAACAGTATAAACATTCAAAGAGCACATGAAAAAATGAATAGTGTATCCCATGAAGCAAGATTAACTCAAGCTTTAATTATCAAATAATGCTGCAACCCGCTAGATTATTGTTGTGATATAAAAGGGGAAAATGAGCTCTATTCAATCAAGTTTCATCTTGGTTTCACATGGAAAGTTTAAAAGCATGCCATGCAAAAACAGTATCATGATAACCCAGTGAAAATGCAGGAGTATGTGTAGGCTTGTATGCGCAGGCACATGCAATATATTGCTTCAGACATTGTGATGCTTAAACAGGCCAGCCAGTATGCAAATCTGGAACTATCCAAGCAAACTGGTATGGAAATAAATGATGAAAATAACATGCTGTCGATAAGGACACTGCTTCACTAATATTAATGCTCTTATAAATAGCACTGGGGGTGATGCATGACCTTCAGTGAGAAAGTTAAATCAAATCTGGAATCATTTTTCTTCTTCACTACCATTCTCTGTCCTTTCACTCTTATCAGGAATACAGCAGCATATATTACTTTCTAATAATCGTTTTATAATAATGTGTGTTGCTTCCTGTGATCACAAAGTGCAAAGCAGAATGTTTTGACATGTAGTAGATGATATCGTGATCTGGTCTTTATTAACTGTATCAATCAGAGAAGAGCTTATCCTCCAGAGGCTGTATTAATTAAACTGCATATTTTATAAGACAGTCCCTTCTGCACTTTTGTTTTGTATTATCAGTTTTAAGTATTGTTAGACACGCATCAGAACAGCAGATAATTCAGATGTATGTGCCTTTCACATTTATTAGAGATAGAAGGAATATTATATGGTGCAAACAGTGATAATATGAATGAACCATATAGAAAGATAATAATCTTGGAAATAATCTTCATGTAGTTCAGACTGATACAGGATTAGTTTTGTGTTTCATGACATATTTACACGAACTGCATGAATGTACTCAAACGTGCCAGTAGTTGTACTTAATAGCAGACTTTATTAACTGATTCATGAAGCAGGCTTTATTGTAAAAGAATAGGGGTGTTCATTTGCTATAAAATGCATCATGGATGGTGACTTTGGTCATGCTTGATTCATGGCCATTGCTTAAATTTTACGGTGCAGTAGAGTTTGTAGTGGAAATGATGACAGCAGGCCATTGTAAATACATTTTTCACAATCTACAGAGGTCTACAACCATAGCTAATAGCAGCTCTAAAACAGCCTTCTTCATCATCCTATGAAACTAAATGTCAAGTGCTGCATACTACTCTGCTCTAGTCATGATAGAAAGGTTTTATAAACAATACAAAGGCATCTTGAAGGCTTTTATTATGCACATCAGCCAGGATGGTTCTGGGGTCTCTGTGATCCTTACAACAGAAACTGATGCCCCATAGAGTGTAATAGTTTAGAAACTTGTTAACACAAGCACATTAAGTAATGAGCCCATATAAGCGGAGCAAATGGACAAACTAAACAGGTAGTACATGATGTAGTGGACTCATGTATTAAACTTATCTAATTATGTGTTTGATGAAGATGAAATGTCAGTTTTGCAAGGGGGCTTAAAATGTATTCCTACTGTTTTTCCAAGATTGTATGAAGTTAAAGGTGAAGTATTTAAATTAATTCGTAAAATGCATTTGAAGAAATATTTTTACAATTCTGTTCCATGTAATGTGAGTATGTTAAATGAAGACACAGATTTATCAAGCGAATGTAGCTTTTATTCCTGTGATTCAGATGTTGAAAGCAATGCATCTACATTGTTGGATACGACTAAAATATCTGTCAAAAGTACTTTCATGCCTCCTTTTAAAAATGTCAATATACAGCGATTTAACAATGCTATTAATTTAGTAATAGAAAAAGAAATGAATGAATTTAATAGAGTGAACAAGAGTTTTAATTTAGCAAAGGTGGAATGGTATAAATTAAAACAACTAAGCACTAATGATAACATTGTATTTAAACCCTCAGATAAAAGGGGCAAGCTGGTTGTGGTTGTTATGAATTCTTTAACTTATTATGATATGTGTATGCAACATTTGAGCAATGAACAAATTTATAAAAAAGTAGACATGACAATTTTAAGTCAGGCTCAAAAAGAGTATCGGACGCTGTTGGATAAGGGAGTGAGGTTACATAATTTTACAGCATCAGATGTAACAAAAAAGTTTGTGAACAAAGAGGGTTCTGTAGCTAGATTTTTTTGTGTGCCTAAATTCACAAGGATTTGCAGCACCCTCCAGGACGCCCAATAGTATTAGCTATAGGATATTTTATGCATAATTTGGGTTGTCTTTTACATGAAGTACTGTTGAAAGAAGTACTAAAGCTCCCATCTTATATTAAAGATTCCTTTGATTTTTTTGAAGAGAGTGGGAGGAATTAAGTGGAAGGAAAATATGTACTTTGTAGTAGTAGATGTAACTAGTCTATATACTAATATACAACATCAATATGGACTAGAAGCTATACAGTTTTTCTTGGGAGACAATCCCAGAACTCAATTTATTAAAGAGCTAGTACATTTCTGTTTGAATAACAACATATTTGAATTTGAGGGGAACCTTTATAGACAAAAACAAGGTACAGCTATGGGGGCAGCTTTTGCCCCCATGTATGCAAATTTGTTCATGGGGTTAATGGAGAGTACTCATATATACAGAAATGCATTTTATCAGAGATATGTTAGACACTAGTTCAGCTTTATAGACAATCTCATATTTTTATGTCATGGTGGTAGAGAAGAGGTGTTTGAGTTTTTGAATTTTTTGAATTGAATAACAACAGATTTGGAATCAAATATGATGAAGCACAAATATGTCTGAAGGTTAATGTTCTAGATATTACTATGGAAGGAGTAATCAATGAGAAAATTAAAACTAAGATTCATAGAAAATCTAATTAGTTGAATTTAATGTTACAAGCTACTAGTTGCCACCCACCACACACTTTGGCGTCTATTCCTTATGGGGAACTGCTTAGAATTAACAGGCTATGCAGTGACATAAATGAGTCATAAATAGAAGCTGAGAGAGCTATAAAACTGTTTTTGGATAGAGGATATGAAGAGCAATTGGTAATGGAAAGTTATGCTAAAATGTATGAGAAGCATGACGTTAGTAAGAAAAGAAGTCACACGGGTAACATAGGAAATGGAAAAATGACCTTAGAAGACAATTCTTTATTTTTTGTTACCAAATATACTGTTTTTTCAGATAGACTCCATAGCTTATTAAAAGAATATTGGAAATTTATAAAGAGACAAGCTCCCTCTTTGTCACAAGTAAAATTTAGAGCATCTTATCAGAGGGGACATAACTTGCAAGATTTTTTTGGTACCTAGTAAATACAGTAAACCAAAAGAGTGAATTAATAGAAATGTAAAAAAATTGGGCACAAGCCCTTGTGGCAAGTGTTCCATTTGCCAGTATATAGTATCTACATTTGACAGAATAAATGGTAAAAAGTTTGAAATACAGGATTGTTTTTCCTGTATGACAAAGGGAATAGTTTATGCAATTAAATGCTCTTGTGAATGTTTCTATATCGGAGAAAGTAAAATAAGTTTAAGTGAAAGGATAAAAGAACATGTTAGGGACATAAAAAGTAATAAAATCATAAGTCCCGTAGCAGATCACTTTAATACAGTACATTCGGAAACACAAATAGTCTAAAAGTTACAGTTTTGAAACATGTTTCTTTGCATTTTGCAAGTGATGATCTGCTTAAACATTCATTAAGAAAAAAAGGAATACATTTTTATTATTACACAACCACAGCTCTCCTATCTTTTACTGAGTGTATCAATAGAAACCGCAATAATAGTATCCTGTCATCAGCACTCTTTATACACCTGTCAAAAGCCTTTGACATGGTAAACCATAATATGCTCATAAAAACCCTTGAATCTCTCTCTCTAGATACCAAAGCTATTCAATGTTTCACTTCCTACCTTAGTAACAGGCAACAGGCAGCTCTCTGGGAAAACACACTTTCATCCCTTCTGCCAGTCTCTCTTGGAGTCCCACAGGGCTCCATCCTAGGACCTCTCCTCTTCTCTTTATTCATAAATGACTTACATGTAGCAATACCTCAAGCTACATGTATTCAATATGCAGATGACTCTACACTTATATGCTCTGCTAACACCTCCTATGAACTACAAACTCTAACACAGAATGTATTTAGCACAGTTGAGGCATGGTTCTTGAAACATTGCCTCCTTTTGAATGCCAAAAAAAAACAAACTCCTGCTCTTCAGGCGTAATAGTAAGTTCCCGCACATAGACTTCTCTATTAAATCCAACAGTGGCACACATATATCCCCTGACTCTACCACTAAGCTGTTAGGTATTATAATTGACAACAACCTCACTTTTGATAATCACATTAATAACACTATTAAAACTGTAAATAGAAAACTCGGCTCCTTCTATAGAATTAAAACCTTTTTAACTCCAAAGGCCAAAATTACACTCGCTCACTCTCATCTTATTTCCACTCTTCTTTATGCTTCACCCATATACACTAACCTAAAGAAAAATAATCTCACTAAACTAGCAAATGCATATAATAGCATTGCTAGATTTGCTACTGGAAGCCCATTTAGAACTCACCACTGTCGGACTCTACAACAACTAAACTGGCTAGAACTTAAAAACACACTGTTACTTTCCCAACTTACCTTTGTTCATAGGATATTTTACCAACCAAAAAATACCCCTATACTTTCTGACTTTATTTCTCCCTATTTTAATCTAAATTCATTACGCTTCTCAAACAAACTTCTTGTGAGGTTAACTAAGTCTAACAACATCGCCGGTGACTCACTATTCTCCAGTACCATAGGTAGATACTGGAATCTTCTACCTACTACTCTAACTTCTATTCCTTCACCCTTCCTCTTTAAACAAAAGCTCAAACAACATCTTAAAACACTCTGGTTATGCCCATGCATCAATCCCGACTAATCTTATGATTCTAATTACTCTTTGCTCCTCAAACAAACTTCTTGTGAGGTTAACTAAGTCTAACAACATCGCCGGTGACTCACTATTCTCCAGTACCATAGGTAGATACTGGAATCTTCTACCTACTGCACTAACTTCTATTCCTTCACCCTTCCTCTTTAAACAAAAGCTCAAACAACATCTTAAAACACTCTGGTTATGCCCATGCATCAATCCTGACTAATCTTATGATTCTACTAATTACTCTTTTTTTAATACCTTCTTTTACCTCTCTCTACTCACTCCCTTTGAGAAGCTAATCTCTAAAACTCCCTTGTTAATAGCCTCTGATATTAATTAATATAGAACTGTTCATGTGTATATATTTACTGAATCAATTATATTCTTCATGAATGTTTTACTAATGTAGGACTCCCATATCTTGTACTGTAAATAGAATTAGAGTAAGTGTCCTTCCTAGTATATATTCTCAATTAGTATAATCTAGATTGAACCATGTTTTTCTGTTTGTATTTTACTAACTACTTACTTTCTTTATGTAAATAATTTGTTTTGTATTAACTTTAATGTGGAGCTTTTCTCCCCGGGCCTCTGCTGAAAATGGAAATGTATCCAGTTGGACTAGCCCGGTAAACAAATGTAAAATAAAAAATAAAAATAAATATTAAATACAATACTATGCAGCCTCATGTGCTAAATAAAGACTGTAACTGGCAGAGTTTTATTTGAATTCTGTTTTAGGTTTAAGAAATTTTTATTCTACGTAATTGGTATAATTAGTTAATTGAAATTGATTGTGTTATAAATAGGAAATACTGTGAGTTTACATTTTACTCTGTAAAGGCTGTTACGGCCGAGGCACTAGGAGATTTTATGGTGGAATCTACTGCTTTTTACTTCGCTGTGGAATAAACAGACTTTCATTTATTGAAAAGAAGAAGGTGTCATTGGTTTGTTGGAATGTGGTTTGTGACATTAAGTAATGAGTCTGCCTGTGTTTAAATCAACTGATACTTCAGCTGTAGATATTGAGGAAGACATTCTAAAATACATGTAATATAGATGTGTGGTTTTAGAAAACGTGCTAGCAAGGTGATACTGAAACATGTAACCATATACTGTAGTCACAATATAGTCATCATTCGACAGAGTGATGATTGTAAAGCAAAAGCTACGGTAGTCACAGTGAAGACACATGGATAAACATTTGACAGGTTGTCTTAGCGATGTAATAAATATTTGTAAAAAGAAATGCACATGTTCCAAAATAAGCAAACTTCAGCATTACAGCCAGAGTAAAAATCAATGTGTTAAATATTGCAAACATCAGATATAGATCAGAGGGGCCTCCCAACTTAATGGGCTTAGCAGTAATAGTTAATAATTAATTCATCTGGCTGAGGTGGGATAATTGAAACCCACCGAAGAGTTTGTAGCCAAGTATATGTTGTAGCCATCCAGGTTAGTTTTGAATGTAATCACTGATAAACTAAGAGTTACTTATGTCTGTTTGTAATCCATTTCAACTTCTACCCACTCCCTTCATGAGCCAACAGCCTACCGAAAGTTCTTGAAGTTTAGCCTTAAGGATTTAGATTGTGAGACTATATTTAAGAGTGTATGATGTCAACATTTTTTTTTATGAAGACTTTGGATCAGAGAACTGAAAGTATGACATGCTAAAATATTTTGATTGGGATTTAGGAGGCTAATGGTCTCCACTATGACTTTATTTAACAAAAAATTATCCTTTGTTCCAAATGACTTTCTTTTATTGCCTCATTTGTTCTATTGCCATAATTGAGTTTTCTTCTAAATGATTATAAACTTTATCGGCATCAATTTCAGTATATAGTTTATACGTTGTCGAAAGGTATGTTATTGGTTTATAATGTTTAGGGTAGCTTGCAGGTTCACTCTTATGTAGAAACATTGTTTTTCCTATTATTAGCCAGGCTGGTGTCTGTTCGGGGTGCGCATATAAATAGTTCTTACTTATGGCTAAGTCTTCTAGCAAACATGTTAATACTTTTAACCAGAAGATAGGTACTGCATCTGGGCTTGGGGTTTTCTAATTAGAGGCTTTTCTTAACTTTGTTTCAATCTCTCTGGCTGTTACGTCATCCCATTTCATATCCTGTACCTTTAAACTTCTTATTCTTTCTTTTATTTCTTCTATCCATTTAGCATCTTTGTTATGTTTCACAGGATCTACAGAAATACTTCACCAAAATATATCCATTTCTTCTTATTTTGGTGGTCTTTCAATTCCTTTTACCTTTTTTCGCAATTCTTTATAAAACGTTTTTGGGTCATCAATAAATTGCTTATTTTGTACTTTTCCTTTATATTTATCTGCGTATCTTCTAAGTTTTTCTGCCTGTGCTGACATTTTTAGTTTGTTATTTGTGATATTGTATGATAGATCTTGATCTGTTGCTTTTATCACGGCTATCTTTCTAAGGATGTTTGTTGATCTGTTCCCTTTTCTATACTCTTCTAACAGTGACACTTCTTGTCGTAATTGCTTTATAGTTTTCTCTGTTTGACACATCCATGATGGTATTCAATTTCTCCCCATTCTTTCTCTCACTACCCTGTGTTCATGTGGTAAAACTTCATTTTTTATTAATTTAGCTGCACAGTAATATATCCTGTTTACTTCTGTTATATCGCATGGATCTTTATGGACAGTGCTAATTACTGCATTCATTTGTTTTATCAAACTTCTGACTTTTGGGTTTTATTGACCTTCTGCAGTATATTTCTTTCATTGATCTTAATACGTCTATCTAGCTCTATTAAATCAAGCAACTGTTCTGTCAGCTCATTTTCTTATAAACAGAGGGCACGTTTTTTGTTCTTCATTTCCTGCTGGCATTCTATAGAAAGTTCTATAGCATTTTCCTGTGGCACATTCTCTTCAATTTTATCCTGTGCTGTCCGTTGCTCTGTCATATGGGAACTCACTGGTTTATCACTCCTCAACATTGACTGCATCAGTTTCCACAGTTTCGTTCCTTCCCTTGCTGTAAAGCTTCAAGTGAACATTTATACTTGTTTCCTGTGGAAAGCTCCAAAATATCTTCATATGGCACCTGACCAATTGCTTCCCATTCCACTGGTTTCCCCTTAATTTGGATGTCCATTGCTCTATCCTGTTGTGGTGCTTTCCGAATTAGATTTTCTACACCAAATCCTTCACTTCACAGGTATTCCATGATCTCAGTTTCTGTTTCTGTAACTTCTCCATTACTAATCTGCTTTTCTACTTTTCCTCTTTGTCTTCTTATTTTTTATATTGTAAAGTTTTCCGTGTCTGGATTTTTTTGCCTGTATTTATCTTCAAATATCTTTGGTGCTGCTCTTTTTGTATTGATTAGTTTTGCTTTCTACTTTACATAAATATCGCACCATATTAAATCTCTTTTTCTTTCCCATGTCCATATTTCTTCTTCAGATGTCTCCTGATCTTCCTGTTTCTCCTTACTTTGGGGACTCATTCCATTATGCCATGCTATAACCTGTGTTAGACCTTCTATACCAAATCTAATACTTCGCAGGCACTCCATAACTTCAACTTCTATTTTTTTAACTTCTACTTTACTAATCTTCTTTTCTGCATTCCCTCTTTGCGATATTATTTTTTTTATTGTGAAATTTTCCATATCTGGATGCCTTTGCCTGTATTTCTCTTTGAATATCTTTGGGGCTGCCGTCTTTATATTGATTAATTTGGCTTTCGCCTTTGCATAAATATTGCACCATATCAAAATTCTCGTTGATTCCCATGTCCATATTTCTTTTGTATACTTTTCAAAAATCTCTTGTTTTGTTGTTTATATTTTTACACTTCCTAAGATGCTTCTTTTTCCAAAAAGATCAAAGTCCCTTGGTCTATATACTGTTTTTCACAAATCTGTTGTATTAATGAACACAAATTTTTATTTGAGTCTTCTGACAGTTTTTCTTCTGGAAACATTTTTTTTCCTTTAAGTTCTCTTTGAATCTTTTTGTATATCTTGTGTCTGAAAATTCTGGGCTTTTTGCATAATAGTGACAATACATAACTTCTTTCTACTCCTCGATAGTCCACTCTATTGTCTTTATGACTCTTCTTTGGCCTATCAGTTTTTGTGATTTTTTGTGGACTGCAACTTTCTTCTACAACATGGTGGCCGTCCTCCTGCTGGGCCTGGCCTGGCCACATTGTAGGAATGTTTCTGTATTTTGAGGATTCTACACTGTAATTTTTTTCCAGTCCTGGCATCAGTACACCTACCAGGATTGGGCACTTTTTTATCCTGGGTCTCGTGCACCCAGCCATCTTTTTTAATTTTTGACCTGCTTCTGTCCATGATATATGCTATATAAATAAAGTCTATATATCAGTGTCGTCTTAGTGAGATTTTGTGAAAAACAGGGTGTACCTTGTGAAGGTACTCACCAAGACTTGAGGATGAATTCAGTTTTAGCAATAATAGTCTCCTTTGTTTGCTGACTTATCATCTCTCTGTTTGGACTGATATGCATATCATTATTGACAGAGAGACAGACCCAGCTAAGTGAAATATGAGCAGTAGAAATATCACTGTTCAATAATACATTATGTGTGTTGTACACCTAAGCAGTTGTCAGGTACAAGTATACACAGCTGTCTGTGTTGACATGCTGCTACACATATGTGTATAAATACAGCATGCTTAACTATATGTGAAACATATCTTGGTCCTCTGTGTGTCATACTTAATATACATTGTATATATTCATGTCCACCGCTCTCATTCTCTTACATTCCTTAATTAAGTATATAAACTACATGTATATATATATATATATATATATATATATATATATATATATATATATATATATATATAAAATCCCGGTCCATGTGAGACAGAGCACCTCGCTGGCTCTGTTCAAGAGAAATCTTGACCTGTGGATGGGAGATCATAGGTTTACCCTGGGAATCATCTCTGTGTCACTGCTGGACAGAGGCACAACAAACTAATGGGCACAGTATTTTTTCATATAAGGGGTGGCGTAAGCCACAAAACTTTGGGCTAGGCTTATAAATGCCTTAGGGCAGATAGCCTAGTATAAACCTATGAACCTATATATATATATATATATATATATATATATATATATATATATATATGCTTATAGGTATTATTCCCTCTTGATTTTTCTGTAACACTCATGCGTGTGTGTGTTTTTATATATATATATATATATATATATATATATATATATATATATATATTAATATATATATATATATATATATATATATATATATATATATACACACACACATACATATATGGCTCTATTGTGCATGATCAAACTACTTTAATGTCAAATTGAAAAGACCAACAAAAAAAGTTTGAACATACACAATACTGAACAAAAACAATATTGAATGAAATAATATTGAGAAAGGAAAACTGTTCCCTTTCTTCATATTATTTCTACCCCCCCATAACACTAGCCTCATATTTGCCTGAATTGTGGCAGTGTTACTGGAAGGTCTTTATGAAGGTAAGTGTAGGGTTAGGTTTGAGGGGATGGGCAGCAATAGGGCTAGAGTTAACACCCGCTATTAAAGAGGGCAGGGGACCTTGTTGTGTCACCCTGACCCTGTGCCAATAATGACCACTGTGCTGATCACGTAGTGTGCATGTTAGTGGTGTTTAACATATCTGATGAAAATGTATGATTTAAATGACAGAATATGAAACCACTTTACTCATGTACATCTGATCACGTTTACTGAGCTGTACTTGTTAAATGTTAAATTGCCAGAGTGCAGCCTCTTTTATGTAAAGTACATGTTTACACTCGTGTTACAAAGCATTTTTCTATATATTCAATATATCTGCCTTTGGCTATGTCATGTATTATTAATAGTGCACCTTTCCCTATTGTCTGCCAGTATTGCTTGCACAGGTATACACGGAAAGGCATACCTTTGTTACTTGTGGCACATTATTCCTGTCAGTGTCACTGAGTACACTGCACCAAACCCCACTCATGTATTTCCAAATCTCACATCTCATGCACCTGTACTTCACAGTCCAAGTTACCTATTATATCACATGCATATATGATCCCAACTGTGTTTCCGTACAGGTGCAGATCTAAGTGTTTTCCTGATAATCGTACTATGGCTTTCGTTATGTATGTCACCCTGTAGACACAGGGTAAAGGGTTTGATTCTCATTCTTAGACAGGAAGTAGTTAGACATAATGTGGCTTGTAGACCAGTACTTATATATGAACCTATGTGGCCTTATGAATAGTACTTACTAAGACATTTAGGGTTGGAGATTGGAATAACATTTAAAGTGTTTACCTCACAATTACAAGGTATATGCTTTGATTTGTACCTTTGAAATGGAAATTGGCTAGGCTTAAATTGGCCTACTAGGGCAGCTAGCCTATTATTTACCCATGAAGCTATGAGACAATACACATTATAGATGCACAGATATACTCACCAAATAGTAGCCCCACATGGATGTCACCATCTTGAAAAGCAAACTTTAGGTCAACTTCCCTCTACATAGCACCATCATGCATGCTACTGTGGTGTGTGGTCATCAAGTTAACAGTGACGCCATTTGCAAGGCACACTACTTGATAGTTGACTGATGGCCATTCCTTATTATTAGTGTAACATTCTGTGTCATCTGTGGAGGGAGGGGTCTTATTGGAATGTGGGTGCAATCAAAAGCACCAAGGACACAGAGGAAGTTGCGCAGTAGCACAGAATCCTTCCATGACAGCCTGCCATTCCCTGGATGTTGCTCAGAAGTGGATGAAGTCATCCACTTTGCTGCACATAACTAGCAGGAACTGTCTTAGTATGTGACTAGCAGCTAACTGGGACAAACTGCTGGTATCACCTATATGCTGCTGGAATGTCCCAAAGGCCAGTATAACCAATCTCACACAAAATTTTGTTTCTACTGGGACTAGATTACCCCACTGGCTGCATGAAGACATGTGGAGTGCATACATCATACACACAGCCTGCGCAAAGTCTCTGTCTAATCTGCAGCTATTGATTATTTCCTAATTAGGCAGCTTTCATAACAGAAGCCAGGCTCAGTACCCTGCGGGCTATCTGTGGATAGGAAGTATTTTCAGATTGTCTTCCAATATAACTTGCAACATCTTGGCCTGCTTTAGTGTATTCACTGCAGCTTGCATTTTTAAAGTTTTTCTGTGGAATTATCAGGATTATATTGCAAAACAGTGTTAATGTCTATTTGTGAAAGAGTAGCACAGATGGCATAGAAGTATTGGCTTACTGCTTCGTCCGGTTTTATTAGTATTGGGCACACGTGTTTTGGAATCCAGCAAGCATGCCTGGAGTCTGCAGTTGCCCAATGCACTTTACTTTTGATAGTTCTTGGAATCACATCCTTCCTCGGTTCCCTGATGTCTACCTGTGGCACACAGCACTGTGTGCAAATATTTATTGGAATCTGGTTCAACCTTTCACAACTTGATTGAATATCTTTTGTCTATGTCTGATATACTAGTGTTTCAAAAACATTCTAGTAAATCCAATACAGTTTGCCTCCAAATGTAGTAATATCCCTGGTGTGCAGTAGTTCTCTTTCCAAACACTAATATGGCAGAACTGCAGCATGGTGAGTTCTATTCCAAAGTAGTTAATTCTATTCCTAAGTGAATTCCAAACTACTGATAGGAATCATTTGAGAGTGTTGCATACAAATGCAGTTTTACATTATCTTATGAGGTGTATCATCTCTACTCCATATTTAATTGATGGAATGGATTTGCCTGAAAGAGAAAGTGTCAATGTAAGTCATTTCCATGTCTGTCCTTTCATTTTTTGATGTTGTGATACATCAATTTATGGGTTAGTGAAATTATGTAATAGAAGGTAAATTTAGCTATTCAAAAAGGTTAGAGGATAAAGCACATCTCCTGAGAGTGTAACATTCTCCCCTAGATTAACTCCAAAAACAAAGGAAAGTTAGTTGGGTTTAGTACCCTGTTCACAAATGCTAACAACTGCTTGCAGCATATACACACCTCAAATTCTTCGGCTTTTGCCTGGCAATGTGACCATCTTTTCAATATTATGGTAAATTTAACCCCAACTTAAAACTCTGAAAATGACTTCATCATTAAAACTGTCAAATGTGTTCACTTTCATACAACAATGTACTGTGAGACATTACTTTTTATAACTAAGGCTTGTTTTATTTGGTATTAACATTGTCTCTCAACTGCTTTATTTGGTTGTGGTAAGTAAACCTGCTTTGACTTAGAGGTCAGACTGGATGTAGTTTTACAGCCACATATCTTACACTGTGCTACTTCACCAAAGTGATTTAAAGGTTATATATTCATGTTTTATAGATAATTATCTGGTAGTGTATCACTGCTTGTAGTAATTAATGAGAGGACAGAAACTTGCCATGAAATTAAAAAAAAAAATCATAATTAGAAATAGGGATTGGTGGCATACCTCTCATTTTGTGTATGTGAACTTGGAACTTCACACCTTCAGAACTTGATGGCCAGGTAACTCCTTAACCATCAGCACTATTCTGGGACTGAAGTGTAGAGTTAGAAGGTGCGTGGTAGGAATCGTGTGTGCATTACCAAATCAGTACTGTGGATGTCTGTTAAGTACTCCAATAATACATACATCTGTCAGTTTCATAAGTTACTTTGGTTTATCTCTTTACTGACTTTCAAAAAATGAATCATACTGACTGTAAGAAAAACTGCAATGAACTGGACAAAAATTGTTATTCAAAAAGAGATGCATAAAGATAATCTAGCTGTAAATGGACCCCAGCTGTATCAGATTAACAAAAGTGTGTGTAATTACTACTTTAACAGACAGAAGTACAAGAAGTTGCATTGTATTTGCCTTTATAGTAAATGCTTAACATTTAAAAAAAAATGTGTAAAGTAGTAAATAATTATATTTTCTACCCACAAATGTTTGCAGACTCTGCTTGAAGGTTGTAGCTCTAAGTCACATCATGATTTCTATGCTTGAACTCTAACTTGCTAAATCTTATCCTTCCTCCTTGGGCATGTGACTGTAAACAGGTAAGGCACATTCTGTATTTAAATTAAAGCTGCAAAAAATCTTGTATGTGAGCTTGTACAGTGGGATTATATGCAATTTTGGTCAGTTAACAGTTACTACCATGATATTATTGGGACCTGGCTACTGCCTTTAAGGACTCTGAACATTCCATTTTGGACTACAATATCAGAAAGAGTAAAGGATGGTATACCTTTTAGCCGGAGGCAATCGCAGCCTAGATTAAGGTTTAAAGAGATTTTTCTGATCGTCTACTAACATTTTAAATATTTTAATTTAATTTTTTGTGCAAGCATTTACTGTTACATAATTACTCAGGAAACATGCTTTAACTCAAGTAGAGAACTTTTGTATTCAACTTTAAGTGCTTGTTGCTGATGGTTTAGTTATTGTTATGGGATTATGTATTTCACCTGTGCACAAACTGTTTGGTATCTGCCCTTAGAGTGATGACTACTTTGAGCTATTGTAAAGGTTGGTTTATGTTCAGAGAAATCAGTAAGATCTGTTTTTGTTTTGTTTGTTTTGACTAACTGCTGGCAGCACAGGGAGAAGGAAATTGATGCTGGAGTCATATTTTACCCCAATTCCAAAAATACTGTGTGTGTGTGTGTGTGTGTGTGTGTGTGTGTGTGTGTGTGTGTGTTTGTGTGTGTGCATTTGTATGTGGATAGAAGTGTAGCTAGCTATTCCGGTACCCTCTAAACTTTAAGCTGAAGAACAAAAAAAAGACACCTCTTTGGACAACGTGGAGAGAAATAAGCAAACAACCAATCAACCAACCGACCAAATAAATAATTAAAGGCTCTTCAGAACTGAAGTTTCTGCCACAATGCCTGTCACCATACAAGGAGGGATAAAGCATTTAAGTTCTGAATGCAAATGTTGTCATTCAAATGCTGGTAAGGCAATGGAGAATGATTGGCTTCTGCCGATTGTGCACCTAACACTTTACACCCAGAGTATCTGACCCTTCACCCCACACAAAACTTGTGTGTGTGTGTGTGTGTGTGTTTTGTGTATGCAACTGAACACAATTGATTTTATTCTCTCTACATTGCCATATTATTTGGGTGACCTTATTAATGCCTGTAATAGTTATCAGAATGAATATCAGACCAGTAGTTTAATTTCAAGGAGTGAAGCTTATTGTTTTAATACATAGTATAGTGATGGTGAACCTTTCGGGTTTGGAGTGTCAAAAATTCAGAAAATGCCTAACGTGACTCTGCTGGTGTGTCACCCCCCCCAAACAAAAATAAATAAATAAATAAGAATAAAATAGCTAAATAAATAAAACTAAATAAAACAGTATAGCTCTCAATACAGCAGGGATAAATCTCAACAGAATCAGGGACAAATCTAGAAATAAGAGACATGGACAGTTTTAAACTACTAGTGCGATTAATGTATATTTTCTGAAGTAAAATAAGTCTATAAATCGAATTATTGTCATTATTAAGTGTAAAAAGTCACCAGTTTTAGGAGGGATTAAGAAGGACAGTTGAGAGGAATGTAAAACAGCATACGCTTAGAAATGCGGACTACTTACCCATTGTAGGAGTGTAACCACGGAGAGAAAACAATGTCAGCACTGCCGTTTGCGGATTCTATTGACACAGGTATACCAAAATAGTCCTTGAGGTTAATAATTTCCTTACCTCTGCAGCAGTGTTGAACTGGCTACTGGCAAAAATAATTTGATGCACTTCACATGAGCAATGAATGCAAAAGCAATTTCTTTAACTGGGGTGTTGGTGAACGCTGGCGTGTCACCCAAAATGTCATGGGGTGTCACCTTTGACACATGTGTCATAGGTTTGCCATCACTGACATAGTAATAGCTATTTTCTGCAAATAAACTTTGGCACCATCAGTTTGAAAAGTATATCATTCCATGGTTGAACTTAAAGACTTTGGAATATGCTGCATAAAGTAATTAAAAATTCATGATATTTACAAGAATTTAAAATCAAACTATGTGTTTTATGGCAAATTTTAATATATTAGTATTCACACTTCATGCAGTCTGCAGACTCTTTGGCATTTTTTTAATGTTAAATCTGTTCTCTAAGATTTAACCTGTGAAACATTTGAATTGTTGGTTTCCATTAGAAACTATGACAACCACTGGCTTGCTACGAAATGACAGAGCCTCTGTATTGTGACCTGTATTGTGACTGTGGCTGGAGAAAAGATCATAGGGGTTCGTGTGATTGAAGAATTGCATAAAGCTACCCTGTTGTAGTTTACTTGTTCACTTTGATCTCATTAGGTTTCAGCACTGCTACTTTTCAGCAGCCACCAGGAAATGATGCTGAACATAATACATCTGTAGTATAGTGTTCTCCTGACTTCGTCAGGTTTTTGCAGATATTGGCAACTATTTCCATACACATTGCTAGACCACAGCCCTTCCACTGTGCCATTCTCCGTGTTCTCCATACTTGTTTGTGTGTGTGTGTGTGTGTGTGTGTGTGTGTGTGTGTGTGTGTGTGTGTGTGTGTGTATACGCATGAGTGTGTGTACATGTTCTATATATTTAATTAAGTAAAGAATTATCAGTTTACTCGCAATGTGCAAGGCCTCTTTTTGAGACCTTCAGGCAGCTTGCTGAGATAAAGGCCAACATAAATCTGTGTGTAAAAGAAGTAGACTAGGTAAAACTCAAACTTCACACTTACTCTCTCAGGTATATGTCTGCATCTGCAAACAAGCATAAGTTTTCATATCTCTCTCCTTTTGAGTGACAGAAATAAAATTGTTTTATGTTTTCTTAATGTAGGTCATTCAGTGAAATGCTTCCTGTAATCTGTAAAAACCCTGTTTACATAAATCTCCTGACTTCCTCCATGTACCTCACATCCCTGTAGGAATGTGATGCTTCATTGCTATTTTAGTTTAAGTAGGTTTTAATTTGCTTTGCTGTTGTAAGGTATATTTAACAGATTACTAGTGATCTTTAAAGATTACTAGTGATATCCATGATGGATTTAATGTATTGAGTGTTATGCACTATTTATGCTTAGGGTGATTTTAAGCTTGAGAGGGGAACTGAGAAGCTAAATTCCATTAGGGAAAGTTTTTCAGAAGTTTATATGAGGCAGTATCTAAAATATTGCTTTAAGTCCTTTCTGTATTTCACTGCATACCTCATCTTTATTTCTGCTTGGATTTTCCCTTTGAGGCCGGTTCCTTGTCTACTGGGTTTTATGCAAAGTGCAAATGTCTTTTGATTCATTTGCTTTGATGGCATTGTACAAGGTCTTTTATCTGTGGCTCGAGGCATCCTAAGTAAGATGAACATATCTAATGCAATTAAAAACTTGGACTGAAGGGCCTTCATGCTTGAGGGGATGTATGTGTAGATAAGTAATTCTTACTCTGGTACTGCAGCACAAATATTTCTTTTATGAATTCTAGTAAATGTGCTGCCATCCTTGCTAAAGGCATGGCTGGAATTTCAATTCTTTGTTATGGAATACTACATAAGAACTTCTGTTTTTTGAGTTTTTTTATTTTTGCAAGGGCTGAGTCTGAAATGGATCCATTGAAATGAGTGGTCTGTCCTGACAAACAAATGTAGATTGACAGATACAGTTAAATCAATCAAATTAATTAATAAATTAATCAATCAATCACGCAATCAATCAATCAGTACCAGATGTGATATTGTTTGAGGCACAATATCCATAAGGCACAGCAAAATAATGGGTATAGTTCCCCATACTAAAGGGGTGGCGTAAGCCACAAAACTATGGGCTAGGCTTGTAAATGCCCTCGGGCAGATAGCCTAGTATGAACCTATGAACCTAAATTCATGAATCAGAGAACTGCATGATTGCATATTAAGCAGTAATTGGGTTAAAATTAGCTGTTTCTTTTTTATTTTTATCTCATTAATTTCTTAGGCTAATGCACCCATGTGGCACAAGTCCCCTGCAGGAACACTGAGTAGTTAAGTGCCTTGGTCAGAGCAGCACAGTATACAAAAAGAAATTAAAAGAATCAAACCCAGAACTACATGAAGAAGATCATTAGCAGGTCATAGTCTTAAAGCTCCGAACTAAACAGCCAGACTCTCAGAGAGGCCAAACATGGATTATAGAAAGTTCAGTATGTGGCGAATAATAGACTAGACTTCAGAGACTTCAGAAGACCTGGTCAGCCCAGTTGATATAGGTTCATAGGTTGGTACTAGGCTATCAGCCCTAGGGCCTATACAAACCTAGCCATAACAATTCCATGGATATTTCTTCTCACAATATTTACTTCCCTGGACCTCTGTCTAGCAGGGCGACTGACATGATCCCCGGGGTGAAGTTCCTATCTCCCATCCAATCGTCAAGGTTCCTTTTGAAGAGGGCCAAAGAGGCTCTCTGCTTGACATGTATGGGCAGTCTATTCCAGAGTATGGGGAGTCTCTGGGTCAGGAACCTATCATTCCAGCATGTTTTGTTTATTGTGATGACAAGGTTTAGATCCCTGGAGTGTGTGGCTCTGAGGAATTGGGATTTTTTTTAACTGTAGCATGCCCAACAGCTCATGGTTTGACATGGCCTTGTATGTTAAGTAGAGATCGCCTCTGAGTAGAAGATATGCCACAGAGTATAGCTGGAGTTTTTTCGACTGTCAGCATATTATCTGAGACCAGGATTCCCAAGATCAGATAATTTTGTTTGGTACCTGCAGCTTTACTCATTTGTACAATATCATTCCATATCATAGTTCAGTATTTCCTAACACCCCAAATCTCACTATCCCTGTCACATCCCATCAAACACCCTACCACAGCACTGAATTCTCCCTGTTGTTTGAAAATGCACTGCAAAATGTCAAAGCATCAGAGACATATCGTAATATATATTATTTAGAATAAGGAGTTTGGTATTAGAAAAAAATAATTCTGCAAGCCGGGACAGTTACAGTACTGTCTTAGTAGGTATTATTTAGAATAAGGAGTTTGTTATAAAAAAAAAAAAAAAATTGCAAGCATTGTGTTTCTAGCAGAACAAGTTGTTGCAGTCAGCTGGTGTGAAACTAAAAATCACTGATATCTTTGATCATGATATACAGCCAACAGGTATGGATCTAATGAAGGACTGCATTGACTGAAGATTTTTGAAGTTTTCCATGATAATCTGTGCTATAGTGTCTTCTGAAATAGTTAAGATGAGCATAGATGTCAGTTTTGAAGGTTAATTTAGGAGGTGCATGCCTTCCACAACATTGCCCTCCTCCCTGAGAAAGCATTATCAATACTTTAACCCAAAATAACTGAAACATATTAAAATCCATGTCATTTGATGCCGCTGACTCTCACTTTAAAGAACTTTTATGAATATTCTCAACAGCCTAACCTCCTGTAAAAATAAAAACAGTCAAATCAATCCTTGCACCATGGCTTACTAAAGAAACTAAAAACATTATGCTCCAATGGGACAAAGCCTGCAAAAACTGGTGTAAAACAGAGCACAAAATGTATTTCTAATATTTAGGCATTTCTGAAATATCAATAAGGACTGCATTAATTAACATGGATAAACAAACATATTTTACTATTATACCAACTTCCAGTATAAACACCAAAAAAATAAGTAGACTTTTTTGGTCATCAGTGGTGCTGCGGTAGCATTTTGACTCACAGTAAGACGTTGTCCTGTTCGATTCTCAGCTAAAGCGTCTTCTGTGTGGAGACATGTGTGAATGGGCATACCTTCGTTGAAGGTTGTGCGTCAGAGCTGGCAACTCGGCATGTAAAAATCTACTGCCAATCATTAGCGGACCGGAGTTCCACTGTGGCGACCCCTAACAGGGAAAAGCCGAACTACACAACAACAACTAAACAAATACATCCTGGCCAAACCACCTGAAGCCATGGCTTTCTCTGTATCCTGATATCTTCAATATGCTTAGATTTATTAAAAAGCATTTAACACCATATCCCCTCAACATCTTCTTACTGGCCTTTCTTTCATCACCCTCACCCAGTCCTCTCTCTCTCTTTCTCATGGCACCATAACTATATGACAACAGGCAGCAAGCAGTGAAATGGAAACAAAACTCTCTTCTACTTCCTACCAGTCACTGTTGGCATCCCACAAAGATCAACATCAGGACCCTTTTTAAACAAACTATATCCTGCCACCCAACTCGCTACCATAGCTCCATATGCTGACAACTGAACCTTCTGGGTTTCCTAATTGATAATAATCTCAGATCTGACCAACACATATTGCAAGACATTATAGGTTCATAGGTTGGTACTGGGCTATCTGCCCAAAGGCATATATCAGCCCAGCCACATTGTGCGGTATTCACTGCCCCTTTAGTAGTTCCCTAGACCCTTGTACTAGCAGCTAGTACCCTTGGCCCCTATCTAGTAGTGCTGTTGGTGTGATCCCCGGTGTGAACTTTCTGTTACCCATCCACTCATCAAGGTTCCTCTTGAAGAGTGATAGTGAGGGGCTCTGTCTTATGTAGATCGGGACCCTGTTCCATAGTAAGGGAAGTCTCTGCGAAGAGAATCTATCCCTCCAGCATGTTCTATTCATTGTTGTGTTGAAGTTTACATCCCTAGAGCATGTAGCTCAAGTAGATTTGGTTTTGCTAAGATGCAGCATGTTCAACAATGTTTATCATGTAAGCTCGAAGTTTCTCTGGGGCTTGATGTTCAAAGGTGAAAAAAACAATTACCATGAAGTGAAAAAATACATGCTTGACAGGATAAAATATTCACATCTGAGAATAGGAAAATGCAAGAAATGTCAGCAATCAAGTAATGCACATTTTTGTCATCTGCAATGTACACCACAATAGTAATCCAGTGGAAGAGATGCTAAAATGTCCAATTACAGATCATCCATGAAACACAGTAAGTACAATTTTTTTTCCATTTCAAAGCAGCCACAGAGTGTGTGTGTGTGTGTGTGTGTGTGTGTGTATATATATATATATATATATATATATATATATATATATATATATATATATATATACATATACACATACATTATTCCAAGTTCCCTGAAACAATAAAGCTGACAGACAAGACATGACAAACAAGTGTGAGTGGTGTGTTAAAATCTACATCAGGGATTACAAACTTGTGCTCCACAGACCTCAAGCAGCCTTAAAACCAGCATGATGCCAGGAGAGGAAAACCACTGTAAGATACTCCTAGCTTCACTGATTATGTTTCTTTTTCTCTTGGTTAATGAGGACCTCAACTTACTGCATTACGCATTATGAAGTCTTCTCTGTCTTGTGAATGTAGACCAAGGATCTCAGACTCAAATGACTGAGAGGCTTGATATTCTCAGACCTGACAAAGATCTGCAATGCAGAAGTCATGCATATAGAACATTTGTGTGCGAGTGGGAATTCAGACATATAGCCTATATTCCACCTGCAGAAGTCATGCATATAGAACATTTGTGTGCAAGTGGGAATTCAGACATACAGCCTATTAGTCCACTGCAATGCAGAAGTCATGCATATAGAACATTTGTGTGCGAGTGGGAATTCAGACATATAGCCTATTAGTACACTGCAATGCAGAAGTCATGCATTCAGAATATTTGTGCGTGAGTGGGAATTCAGGCATATAGCCTATTAGTCCACTGCAATGCAGAAGTCATGCATTCAGAGTATTTGTGCGTGAGTGGGAATTCAGACATATAGCCTATTAGTCCACTGCAATGCAGAAGTCATGCATTCAGAATATTTGTGCTTGAGTGGGAATTCAGACATATAGCCTATTAGTCCACTGCAATGCAGAAGTCATGCATTCAGAGTATTTGTGCGTGAGTGAGAATTCAGACATATAGCCTATTAGTCCACACACAGTCCAATAAATAAGTGGAAAAAAACTATTCAGACACAGTGAATAGTCTTATGAGAAGAGGCTATAGTAAAAGACATAAAGCCAGTCATCTTGCCCTTACAGAATACTGGAATACTTCAATGCAAGGAAAAATCTTTTGACAGCTCAGTTTTAATGTTACCTACAGCTACACTGTTAATGCCAGAAAACCAACCTAAAGTAAAATAAATTCTGAAAAGAAACTGGAGGCCACAGAAATACTATGTCAAACAAGAGAAAACTATCACACTCGCAAACTAAACACCAAGAAAGAATAAAAAAAAACGTTAATTTTTGCAGCCTAAAACTAAAGTTGTCACTAAAGCAGCCAAACCAAGATCCTGCGTAGTCTGTGAAAACTGTGACAGTCAATAGCTGCAGAGCACTCCTGAAACCATTCCTCCAAACTAAGCCCATCTCAAAAGCAAGACCAGGTATCCACTACAGACAGTTCTGCTAACTCTCCAGTTATGTAAGACTAATGAAGCCATAAGACAGCTATAAGGACTGTTCTAAAATGAACACAGATTCTAAGAATGAATTTTTATTATATTTTTTCATATACTACAGCTTTCATTTGGTGTCATGAACAGCCCAAGACATGCCTAGCGCTGTGTTGTGGTTAATTTACACTGTCAATGTAATCTAAAATGTAGTTATCTCACAGATATTTATAGCTTTGAACAAAAAATGGGAATATTATATAAGGGATATTTTAAAATGCTAGTGAGCTTGCTGTAGTGATTTCTAAGTCATGTGGTAGACAGAACTTCTAAAGAATTCAGATTGCAATATAAACTCACAGGGTTTTAACCACTTCTGCCGTCTGTACAGTACATAATTAGCTTAGCTTCCTGACATGAAAGCAGGAAGGTCTCTTGAGAAAGATGCCAGTCAGCCCGAGGAGAGGTGCATGTCCATTCAAAGCTGAGCTATATTCCTCTCTTCCTCACAAGCCATAGACATGAGCCATCTGAAGATTCAAAAGGGATCAAGCTTAACCTAGAAGCTTCTAGTCATGGTGCGAAACTGAAGTACAAATAAGGAGGGTACTGAGGTATTGCACCATCGCCCAGCAAAAGCTAGCCAGCATGGAATTCTCAGCTGCAGTCCTCCCACCTAAGGAACTTATTAATCCTAACTATGTTTCCCAATTTAGAATCCTAACCTAAAATGGAGCAAACAAATGGAAGCAGTAACATGCACAACTACAATGATCGGTGGAGTATTTCAAGGCCAAAATGACTGTGACCAAGTGGCACTACTCCCATTTGGCCTCAAAGAAGAACAAAGAAAATACATAGGTACCTCAAACTCATGACACTGCGACCTTAGATAAGGAGACTCAATCCAATCAAAGCAAAGTAAATAAGTGGAGGATATGAACACAGTTCCTTGGGCTAAAAAAGGAGGGCAGCCCAAAAGTTGAGTATATGCTCCCTGCTGGACAACTAGCACCAGTGCCAACACTCCTCTCCCCTGGAGTGGAAGATAAACATCATCAAACCTGTAGCACTTTCTAAAGCCAGCAGCATACACTCATGTGGAAGACACATGACCATCCCAAACTGAGCAAGGAACAGAACATATTTGTTTGGGCTAAAAAGAAAACAAATCCAGCCTCTAACTGAGTGAGACAAATGGCTTTCCAATAGTAGAACCCATATAGGCCATGAATTGAGACAAGAAATCCCAAGTATGCATACCCAACCCCATCACATATGTCCATCCAACAAAGCTCTTCCATTGTAGGTGGAGACCTCTAGTCACACTTTGCCCATGGATCAGGGAAAAGGACAGCATTTGACATAATAGTGAAACACAAGCTGCCATGATGGCTACTTTAGCTCAACAACCAGGAGAGGACTTTAACTGGGGAAGCCAAGGTCCTAGTCCCAAATCAGAAGATCTACTGCAGTGCATTGGAACTATTTTCAATAGTCCAGGCAATTCTGAGAGCAGGGATTCCAAGAGGGCACATTTCTTCCTAATCATCCACATAAGAATTAATAAGGAAATGATTCCCCCTCCCACACACAAACATGTATACCCTGACCAGAGCAATCAACACCCTGGGTAATATAGAAAGAAGAAGATCCTTCATAGAAGTCCTAGTGGGTTTTTGAAGAGGACAAAGAAGGCTTGACTCCGCAATGGGACCAGACTGAAGACAGCAAGACAATTCATGGAACCTCTTCACCTTCCATCAGTGGCACCAATGACAACTCCTCTTCGTACAGGAAAAGAAAGAATGCAGTGAGTGTACAGGTTTTCTCCCAAATGGAGGTCTGTCTCCTCCTTTGTTAAGTATTCTGTCAGAACTGCAGTCTCTGTCTGGACTGCATACTTCTAACAAAGGAAGCACCCCAGAGAAATGTCTTGAGCAAACCAACCCCAGATGACCTATGCCAGGCCCACCTGCACAGGCCCTTCTTGTGTCCGCTATCCTAGGCAGGTCACCAGGTTAATCAAAAATGCAGCACTCAATCAATGTAAGCATCCACCACAGTCAGCAGGAAATAGGAATAGTAAGGCCTCCATTAACCCAGATTCAGAAAAAGAAATAAGGTCCTCCAGTCTGCACCATACCAAAAAGTATTGAAACCAGGACAAATGGAAAGCATAGCTCAGTGTACTAAGCCACAAGGTGGCAGAAGAAAATAACACCCAGCCCAATTTATCATAATCAATTTGTCTGTAGCACAAGGGTTACAGGATTTAGATTTCTGGGGACATGAAGTCTCTAGAAGGCCACCAAAAGACAGCTTACAGATGGATAGCAATGGGTATCACTTTTGTCTACCAGAGAAGTGTAATAATGACTACCAATCCCACCGCAAGTAGCCTCAGAGGAGAATGGATGGTTGCAGGCTTTCAGAGGACATGAACAAAGACTGACATCCAAGTGAGGAACCCGAACAGGACTGGGAAAACATCCTCCACATGAATCCACAACTAAAGGGAGTAAGGAAGAAAACTATAAAAGGGCATGTTCCTCTAAGAAGGTGCCATCTAGGAAGCATGAGGAATGCAAGGACTCTATGGCCATATCCCATTCAAGGATACTGGCCTCTTCTTCTGGCACAAAAAGGCAGCCCTTCTGGGAAAGAACCCAGTGCCCTCTATCAGCACTAACAGCCTGGTCATACAGGTGTTCATTTGAGCTTGGTAACAAGCATGTAACCAGGGCAAACAGGGCAGCAGGTTAACCATAACCTGCAAGGAGCTGTTCAAACCTGAAAGACATAATAGGCCTGCACTAGATTTAAGGAAAGTCCTTATAAAGTTCTGCATCCACAGCTTTAGATACCACCAAGAATTGTACAACTGTCCAATCTCTGTCACTTGAAATGCAGCCTCTAGACTGGGGACATTCTCTTTTGCAAAGGCTGACTAATCCAGCTGTACTGGGAGGGGGGCACTAGAAGAAGACATCATGGTCTCAAGTACAGCTACTCCAAGACCAGATGGCTCCTGGGGCAACTCCAAGGAATCAGGTTGAGGAGTAGAGAGACCAAGCTGATTAAGCAGTGTAAGTGACAAACATCCCATGATGCATCCCCCTCAGGTGGGTGCAGCCACAGTGCCTCTCCAAGGTCCAAAGTTCAACAAGGTATTAGGGAACCAGAACATTATTGGGTCCCTACTAATTGGTGACAATCACTTTCCTCGTGCCTCCTGTGAAGCTTAAGACACTGAAGAAACACTGAATTTACTTTCAGACACACGCCTGTCTCTACAGTGAATCCTCAAAAATAGAAAACCTGGCCAATTTGCTAAGTTTTAAGTAGAACTCTCCAGTCGATACACAGAGTAGCCTTCTTCTATCATTTTATAGTAAACACTCACCCACGGAGATCAAAATAGCTTCCTTTTTCCATTTTATAGTAAACACTCAAAAAAGTCAAAGGAAATTTTTTTTTTGCAAACTACAAAAGCAAAGAACTCCAGTGGTAGAAATTTTTCAGTTAAAAGGTTAACCATAACCTGCAAGGAGCTGTTCAACCCTGAAAGACAGAATAGGCTTGCACTAAATTTAAGGAAAGTCCTTACAGATATGGTTCTGCATCTACAGCTCTAGATACCACCAAGAACTGTACAACTGTCCAATCTCTGTCACTTGAAATGCAGTCTCTAGACTAGGGACATTCAGTTTTGCAAAGGGGGGGCATTAGAAGAAGACATCTTGGTCTCAAGTACAGTTACTCCAAAACCAGATGACTCCTTGGGCAACTCCGTGGAATCAGGCTGTGAAGTAAAGAGACCAAACTGATTAAGCAGTGTAAGTGACATAAACATCCCATGATGCATCCCTCCCAAGGTGGGTGCAGCTATAGTGTCTCTCCAAGGTCCAAAGTTCCACAAGGTATCAGGGAACCAGAACATGAATGGGTCCCTACTAATTGGTGACAATCTCTTTCCTTGTGTTCCTGTGGAGCTTAAGACACTGAAGAAACACTGAACTTACCTTCAGACACATGACAGTCTCTAAAGTGAATTCTCAAAAAATAGAAAACCTGACCAACCTGCTAGGTGATAAGTAGGATCCTCCAGTTGAGACACAGAGGAGCCTCCTTCTACTGTTTTACAGTAAACACTCACCCACGGAGATCAAAATAGCTTCCTTCTGCCATTTTATAGTAAACACTCAAAGAAGTCAAAGGAAATTGCAAAAAAATGTTAATCTACAAAAGCAAAGAGCTGCAGTGGTAGAAAATTTTCACCAGGAACAGCAAGGATCCAAACTCTGCAAGTGATTAAAAAAGAACTGTCAGACAAAGGGTATGAAAGTACAGTTGTATAATATCTTACCATAGGAGTATATGCCCTTCTCTTCACTGCTGCAGTATTTCTTACAGTAGGGAATTCCTTGCCAACCATCCAACATCTGGCCAGTATACCAAAGCCACAGGTTGTAACAGGGATGTCATACGTCACATGTACGCTTCCCTTGTACACGGTGTAGGGCATAAAGGCGACATACGAATATACCATCCTTAGAACTGAAAACCCACAGGAATAGCAACAGCCCAAGTTGAAGAGAGGAACATGTATATCCAAAAGGAGAAAGGAGGAGGGAGGGAACAAATACTGCAACAGTGATGAGAATGACGGCGAATGTTATGGGAAGATTTTAAACAACTGTACTATGTCCTTCTGTTACAGTATTTCTTTCAGCAGGGAAATTACAAAAGATCAGGAGGAAAGGTGGGAGGAGGAAGGTCCAGCAGAGCATTAAAGAAAGCCATGCAGGATAGCCCTGGCAAATCCAGCTCTGCTTGGTAACAGTGTGCACAAGTCCAACTAGTTGCCTCAAGGATGGAGTTAAGTATCCAATCCTTTCAAAAAAGCTCCAGAATAAGCCACAGTCCTAGTAGAATGAGCCTTAACAGAAAGAGAAAGGCTTTTCTCATGAAAAGAATAACAAAAGGAAATGGCCTTAGACATCCATGAAGAAATAGTTTGCAAAGAAACAGCCAAAGAAAGAGAAAGGCTTTTCCCATGAAAAGAATAACAAAAGGAAATGGCCTTAGACATCCATGAAGAAATAGTTTTCATAGAAACAGCCAAACCCAAACAGCGAAACAAAAAGTTGCTCAAATTTATGAATGGCTTTAGTTTTATCCAAATAATATCTAAGTTGTCTATGCACATCCAAAGTGTGAAGAACCTTCTGAATAGCAGACTGCAGGGAAGGGGAAAAAGTGGGCAAATGAATAGACTGATTAATAAGAGACAGCTCATTAACCACCTTGGGCATAAAAAAATTAGTACAAAGAGATATCCTGTCCTTATGTTTGTTTGTTTCTTTCTTTCGGCTTTTCCCGGTTAGGGGTCGCCACAGCGGAATTCCGGTTCGCTAATGATTGGCAGTAGATTTTTACATACTGGCTTGCCGGGCCTAATGCACAACCTTCAACGAAGGAACACCCATTCACGCATGTCGCCACACAGAAGATGCTCTAACTGAGAATCGAACGGGCAACGTCTAACTGTGAGGCGACAACGCTACTGCAGCACCACCACCGCGGGTAGATATCCTGTCCTTATGAAAAACTAAAAAAAAAAAAAAAAAAAAAGAGGAACAGCCATAAGGACCTGCAGTTTAGACACCAGTCTGGTTGAGGTAAGGGTCAAAGAAAGAACAGTCTTCCAAGAACAATGCTGTAAAGAAGTGAAGCTGCAAGCTCAAAAGGAGCTTGAGTCAATTTTTCCAAGACAAAATTAAGGTCCCAAAAAGGAAAACTAGGCTTCCTGGGGGCCTAATATGAAGGACATCTTTAAGGAAATGTTTGACCTCAAATCTAGATGCCAAAAGAGTAGTCAAAGGCAAACAAGCAGAAATGGCTAACAGGTTGACTTTTAACAGAAGAGTATGCCAAACCCAGCACTGAGCAACTCACACAAATAAGACAGAAGGAAAAACTTCCACAGAAAGTGGATCCAGGTTACTAGCAAGGCACTGAACACAAAAACCTCTTCCATTTGGACAAATAAGATTTCCTGGTAGTGGGTTCCTGGCCTCCTGCAGAACACAAAGCATGTCCTCAGAAAAAAAGATGTCTAAAAGGGATTAAAACCCTGTCACCCACAGCGTCATTTGAAGAGTGGACAAATGGGGATGGAAGACAAACCCCTTGTCTGTGCAAGCAGGTCAACATGTGAGGCAACTTGTGATAATTGCCCTTAGCTAAATGCAAAAGAAGAGGGGACCAATGCTGTCTGGGTCAAAAGGGAGTCACTAGTAAGTTTTTGGGAGAGTCTTGCTCTATCTTGAACATTACCCTTGGTATGAGAGAAGGGGAGGGAAGACATAAAAAGCCATTCTGTTCCAAGAAAAAGATAGGGTGTCTATCTTGCAAGTCAGAGGACATGGGACTTTGGTGCAAAAGAGAAAAAGTGACAAATCTAAAGGATGAGAATGTTGAAGCCAGACTGACTTTAGGAACCACTGAAGCTTTCGCATATGAAGTCTGGCCAGAGGAAGCATAAGAATGGTGGATGCCATGTATCCCAGAGCCCTTAGAAACTCTCTGGATGTAATGTAGACCAGAAGAAGAAAGGACTGAAAGAATGCAATCATAGTCAAAGCCTTGGGAGGAGGCAGAAATGCCAGCACTGGAATGATCTGGAGCCTGAACCCGAAAAAAACATGACCTGAAAAAGAGCCAGGAAGGATTTTTGGAAGTCCACTGTAAAACCTAAGCTTTGCAGAAGACAAATAGTCTAGATACTGAAGCAAAATATCTGGAGAGGAATCCTGAAAGAGCAGGTCATCCAGATAAGGAAAGATCTGAATTCCCCTCATCCTGCAAAAAGCAATTACAGGAGCAAGGCGTTTGGTGAAGACCCTTGGGGAAGTAGAGGGGCCAAAGGCAAAGCAGAAAACTGAAAATGCAAGGAATCAACAGAGAAACATTTCCTACAAAGGGGATGAATAGGAATATGGAGATAGGCATCCTTGAGACCCAGAGAAACTAGAAAGGCCTGAGGAAGAAGAAGACATTCAAAAGGAAGGGACCTTCAGAAAGGTGTTGAACTTGGACAGATCCAGAATGGGTCTCCAGGTACTGTCTTTCCTGGGAACCAGAAACATTCCAGAATAAAAGCCTTCCCCTTTTAAGAAGTTGAAACTGCTTGAATGGTTCCTAGAGACAAAAGGCTATAAAGAACATCCAGAAAAAAGGACAGCTGTTCCTGAGGAGTTTGAGGAATGCCCAAAAAAAGGGGGGGGGATTTCCAAACCATGCAATACCCCTAACGAATGATGGAAAGAACCCAAGAGTCCTGAGTGATCTGTAACCAATTTGGAAGCCACAGGGAAAGACAAAGAGATAGAGGAACTTGGCTGTGGAGGGAGGAAAGAAGATGATATTCAGTCAAAACCTGGCTTGTCTGGAAAGAGTGGCTTCTAAGCTGTAGGAGTCTTGACTAAATTTAGCAGGAGGAGCCCTTTTAGCACTCTTTTTACCAATGGGAGGAGAGCAAGACTGACTACAGACAAAGGCTGACTTGATAGGGTAGTTCCTCTTAAATTTGGGAACAAGGAAACAAAAGTATGTTTCAGTTCCTGCATAATATTACTCTTTTCCTGAATAGATTTAAAAAGCTCAGCAGCTGCAAAGACAAAGAGATTTTTATTGTCAGTTTATTGTCAAGAGGAATATCCATCAGCTTGGTCTTGATATCATCAGGCAGAGGCTGAAGGCCTCCTCAGCACTGAAGCAAAGGCATCAGCCACAGCATAACTACATTTAATGGAATAGTGAGCCACTTAAGAAGAGGACTCTAACAAAGAAAGGACCAAAGCCCTCCCCTCAGAATCAGTAAGATCTGAAACAACCTGAAAAGCATGAGAGAGATCAGCCAAAAAAAAAAAATACCTGGACATATGGATCTGACAACTGGCAGCCCCGAAGGCCAGAGTAGGAGCAGTATACACTTTCTTAGTCAATCTCTCCATAGTTCTGCTGTCCTTGTCAAAGGGGAGCAGCTTAATCGAAGGCAGGAGCTTAGAGGCTTTATCAGAAGAGACAGAAATAACAGAAGGGTCAACTGAGGGACATTTGTAAAGAAATTTGCAATCATCAGACACCTTATAAAACCTATTAAATTTTTTTAGGAGCATGGGGCTGTGAATCAGAAGCCCGAGAAGCTGCAGAAAAACTATCAAACAAGGCAGGAAGAACAGCAGAGAGCTTGGGAGACTTCAGCTGGAGTTCATAATACTTCCTTTAAAAATCAGAAACCTGGGCACAGTTCCACTTAAAAAAAAACTCCATCATATGGGAAACAGTATCTCATAAGGAAATCTCCTCAAAAGGAGAATCAGGGCTAAAAGAATCCTCTTCCTCCAAACCATACACCAAGGGAGAGGGAATCTGGGAAGAACAGGCCAAAGGTTCCTCCTCAGAATCTGCTTCCTCATAAGACAAAAACCTGCTCCCAAGGCCTCTTCAGTAGAAGACGAAGGGGGAGCAGGAAGACAGACCCCCTGAGAAGGCTTCAAAGCCATGAGGGCACTGAACAAACCCTGTGTAAAATCCTGCCACTCATGCTGAGGATCCTTAAAAGCAGAAGAAATATGCTTAGTCTTTTGCTTCCTTTTCAAAGGGATGTCATCCCTAAATATTTTGTAGAACACTCCTAGGCCCTTTGGAAATAATCAGCCATGGTTCACCCTGAACATTCCAAATGGCTGTTTGCGGATCCTCAAGGGAAATATGAGAAGCCAGTTCCATGCTGGCCTCCAAAGCAGTTGCTGCAGAGGAATCTGACTGAAAAAAAAATGGGCAGTTCTCCAGGCTCAAAAGAGACGTCCAGTGGAGGTGTTACAGGAAAAGAATCCAACTGAACTTTCTTGGTCGTCTTCTTCGCGGATGGCAGAACTCTGGGTCGGGCGATTCCACCACAGTACCATGAGCCAACAATTTAAGACATTGGTTCTCTAGGTAAATAGTCAAAGAAGAGAGCTGACTACACAACGTTTTCAGGACAAAAGCCTGACAAATAGAACAATGGTCATGAGAAGCACCAAAGCAAAACAAAGTGACAGTCCTTACAGGAATCTGTCTCCCACACTGGCACTTCCCCTTTCCAGATGACATGTAAACCAACAACTACCAAAAAAGTAAAATAAGAAAAACCCCAATAGAACACTTCTCTGAAAATGGTTTGGCAATCAGCAGATGAAAGAGCATTCAGACCAACAATCAGAAATGGCATTTAGACTGGTGGCAAAGTTTTGAGGATAGTACGTCCATACATCACCTTTTATACCCTTCACTGTACACTGGGAGCATGTGCATGACACACGACATCCCTATTACAACCAAAAGCTTTGATATACTGGCCGGATGTCAGGCTGCCCTAGGCAAAGGATTCCCTACTATAAAGAATACTGGAACGATGATATAGGAGGACATCTTATGTAGCGCCAGTGTATGACATGCCAGAGTGCATTATCATATATATGTAGCCACTCCTTGACATGATAATACACAAAACATTATGCTTACTTTGGCTGGAAGAGAAGCAATAACCCATCTTAAGGCCCATTAATGGGGATCACTGAAGTTAAATCAAGTAAAACACAGATCCCTGCACCAGTGGCATACAGGGATAAAGCCTGACTTCATAGGTTAATAAGCAATTACTAGGCATGCAGTTCAGAAGATCATTGAGAAACACTGTCTGGTTAACAGACTTGCTCATAGTCATACAACCAACAGAGAAGGCCCCTCATAAATCAAGAAAGCATCTGTCATACCAATAATCGTCCACCATAAAGAGTTAGTAGCTGAGATGATCACCAAGTAGTAAATTAACAAGTATGGAAGGAGCAGAACAGCAACAAAGGGATTATGAGTAAACAGCTAAGTCTTGAATCATAAAAGGTACCAAAGCAGCCTGATGTCAGAAGTCGTGGTAAAGACAACAACTGGTAAAGAAGTGAACTGATGACACACTGGCCACAGAATAGGTGCCTACAACAAATACATGCTTGAAGCAAAAATAGAATGAAAGAGGCCACATCTCTCGAAAATGTGTCTTCAATCAACATTTCCCCACAAGATGTAAACTGCCTGACAACAGCAAACACAACAGGAAATCAACTTGCAAAGGGCTTGTTTGGCATCTGCCAACTATGCCCTTCTCTTACAAGAGCAAATATGATGAACACCTAACTGGTCTTCATAAATTCATGTACACAGTTCGGGACATGGCTGAGCTGGTGATGTATATGTAGGCATACCTCTTAACTGTACAGATTTTTGCAGAACATCCAGATTTTTGCTTCATATTTTCAGTCTGCTCCTCATAAAATTTGTGGTTTTCTGGCAAGTCACTGAAGGTTGAAATCACTGTATCCATCATTAAATGCATGCTAATGCCAAAATATATTGTTCTACCAACTTTCTAAGTTTAAGAGCAACATTTTAAATTTGTCCCTGATTTTGGGCCTTTGTTACAAGGGCATTCCTTGTGACTATCCCTGGTGGAAGAATGTTGTCACATTGGAGACCATTGTCCAAACAGGGGGAAAAGTGGTGGGCTTGGTTAAGCTGCAACAGAGGTATGGTGATATTCACACCCCCCCCCCAACTGGTATGCCCACCCCCTCAGATGTAACCAAAAGGCAGCAATGGGAGGGGGGACTAATGGGATAGGCCTAAATTAAAACCCCCTAGGCTGATGGTGGTAGCCAAGACATCCAGGATGCCCTTATGTTACATGACCGGCCTCAGCGAAATTGGAGTTAGGCTGGGGGGGGACATGGAGAAGCTGGAAGACCTGGCACAGACATGAAGCACTGGGTAAGTAGACTGTAGGATGACATATGGGAGAAAAACGTGCTCAAAAAATAAAATGTTGTGCACGGATAGAGAACTGCTTAAGGAAATACTTCAGCTGGTGTTGAGCAGCAATTCTGACCTCTACAATGTCATAATGCTTAGATACAGCTGACATGTCATAACCTCAGAATAAGTGAAGTCCAAATCATACAGGCGCTTGAGATACATCAGAACGTATACAAACTAAACTGGGTTTGTAATGAATATAATTCCATCCAAAAAGACAATTTCTTACACTTGACAGATAAAGTCTACTGGTGGAATGCTTCATTGCTGCCTTAATCACTTCTGCCATTCCTACTGAAAGTGGTCTGACAGAAATTTACAGCAGTAGCACCTAAGGCATGAAGTAAAGCAAGCTGTCCCCCTCCCAATAGTGGGAGACCACCCTTGACTAGTTCTTAGAAAATTACCAGTATCATCAGGGAACTGACACGGCCTGAAACCACACCTTCTAAGCCAAGGTGGAGACAGGGATTAGTTTTAAACATTCTTTCCTCAATTAGGCAACATGGCATTTGATCAGCAAGAGTAAAGGAAAGGTATAAATGAATCTCCCTTGCTAAGGGATAGAAAATGTATCCCACTGCAAACTCCGCCTTGCCCTGTAGCACACAGCAGATCGGAGAAGCTCCATGTTGTCTTAAGTGGCAAACAGACTGATCTTTATGATGCTCCTCTTCCAGAAATTCCACTCTACATAAAGTTGAATCCAAAGGTCCAAGACAGAGACAGAAAAGCGAGTCCATTTGGATATGAACTCTTTAGAAAGTGATATCACTGTCAATGGTTGGTCAGACACACTCCATCTCTCTGCACAGAGATACTAAATCACAGACTAGCATGATGACAGTAAAACAATCAAATCCATAAACTGCAAGAGGGTCAACATGGAACCCACAATGTGTCCTCAACCAGGATGTCCAACCATAACTGCATGGGCTTTATCCTTGGGTTAGAATGACCAGCACAAGAAAGTATTAATCTCCATGCATATAATGGTAATCCTCTAGAACATCTGCTAGTTTACTGTTGCCTTCGTGGATTGCAAACATGGGAGTACAAACTCCAGGATTAGTTAAAGAAGTCATTCAACATGCCAGAGGGAAATCAGTCATCATGCTATGTGAAACATCAAAGAAAGTCAAAGTAAACTTTATTGTTATTTAGAACTACACATGGGTAGCCTAAATGTAATTTTGTGCATCAGCTCAATTCTTCAGATTACAAAGGAAAGTAAAACAACACATACAAGTTGAGGAATAAACATAACTAACAAATACAATACTACTCCCTGTACAAGCAAGAAAGAGCAGATACATTTACCAACACTCACATATGAAATTAATACCCTTCCCCTGAGTTAAATTAACTACCATATTTCAAGTAATACAAAACACACTACAGATTGAACAATGCCCACTTTATTTGCCTAATATTCCACATGAGTGAGTAAATAACACTGACTGTGGATTTAATAAATATTGCACTTACTTGGGATATAGTATATAAAGTGGATATAAAACTTTTACACACCCCTGTTAAAATGCCAGGTTTTTGTGACATAAATAAGTGAGACCACAACAAATAATTTCAAAACTTTTCCCACCCTTAATGTGACCCACAACCTGCACAATTCAATTGAAAAACAAACGAATCTGTTAGGGGAAAAAATATAAAAAATAAAAAAACGTACAATACGCTGGTTTCCCAAGTGTGCACAACCCCAAACTAACACTTTGTTGTGTGTGCACACCCTTAAATACTTTGTTGAAGCACCCTTTGATTCAATCACAGCATTCAAAAAGCACTCGAAAAGAATTCCCCTGCATGGAAGTGATCGCACGGCTCAAAATAACATTGCAGACAAAAAGCAAAAGCCAGCAACGGTGAGCTGTGTAACTAATTTAATTAGCTAATAAAAATAAAAACCAACAAGAATAAACAGACCGGTTTCGGCTATGGCATTGACCTAGCCTTCATCAGTGTGATTTTACAGAGACATCCTGAAGTTCTTATATACATTTAAAGATAATTAACCATAGAGTTTCATTGGTGAGCTCATGAATATTCATGAATGTACCAGATAATAAATATTCATTAAAACCAGGCTGGAACAGTCCACCTAATTTCACAATCCATTTTTTCTTTTTTGCATTTAGTTTGCTGTTCCATCCAGATTTGTTGGATCTGTCACCTATTATTTTATCAATAATGGTAAAATGAAATTTTGCTGTGGTATGTTTGAGAGTGTGTTTATAAAGGGCATTGCTCATTCTCTTGCATTTAACATCACTGAGGTGTTCAGAAATACATAATCTGAGGGATCTAGATGTCTGTCCTATGTAAAATGCATGACAGCTACAGGAAGCCATGTAGATGATCCAATCTGTGCTGCAATTTGCAAAACACTTTATATCAAATATGATGCCACAATTACTACTGGAAAATTGTTTGGTTTTCAACACATGTTTACAATGGCTGCAGTGGTCACATGGCATGCAGCCAACTAACTTGTCTCCAGAGATCAAGGTTTGAGTTATGTTATGACTGATGGAATCATATTGATGTTTGTAGTGGATGAAATAAGATCCAAGATTTTTCCCTTTTCTGAATGAGAACATGCAGCTGTCAGATAAATGTTGTGACAAAAAATTGTCAGCTAAGAGAATATTCCAATGTCATCTGATGACATCAGTTACTCTGTTGGTGTTCCTGCCATATGTGGTAATGTACCATAAAGTGTTATTTGTGTGCTGTGAATTTTGTTTATATTTGAGAAGGTCCTCTCTATCTAAATTTGCAGCATAATTGCTTACTGTATGTACATAATCCATGCTGTAACCTCTTTCTTTAAACCTATTGGACAAATCTTTGTGAAATAATTCAAAGTTATGTTCATCTGAACAGATACATCTCATCCTAATGAATTGAGACTTGGGGATGTTTTAAGTGATATGTGCTGGATGAAAGCTGGATGCGTGGAGTAAGGTGTTATATTCTGGGTATTTTTTGAATACTTCAGTACAAAGAATGTTGTCTTCATTCCAGGTGACCAACACTTCCAAACATGTGATCTTGTGTGGGTCATGGTTGATGGTGAATTGTAAGCCCCACTTGTTATCATTGAGATACTCAACGAATTCCATCAAGTATTCCACATCAGACCTCCACACCATTCATCAATCATCCAGACACCTATGCCAAATATCAATTTCCATCAAGTAATTGTTATGTGGAACATCATAGATGATTTGTTCTTCTATGTATGCCATATATAAATTTGCATACATGGGAGCAAACGATGCACCCATTGTAGTACCCCGTACTTGGAGATAACATTGTTGGTCATAGAAGAAAACATTTTTGGTGAGAACGTGTTCAAACAAATAAGGAAAGTACTGAAGCCAGGTTTGTATAACTCGGATTTATGTAACCAGTATTCAATGGCATCAAGCCCAGCCCAATGTGGTATATTGCTATATAATGCACAAACATCTAATATACATAGCAGCCAGTGATCCTCAATTTGCATTTCATTTACAATCCCTAAGAATTCTGTGGTGTCCTGAATGCTGGATCTTACCCATCTCAATAATGGTTTTAGATGTTTGGTTAAAAATTCAGATAGTGGTTATAATGGTTATATAATAATGGAAGATTTACTTCCAAAATTTACAGAAAAGAAACTTACTCAAATTCCTTATTACACTACAGCAGTACACACCCTTACAAACAGAAAAAAGTTATAGTCAAGGGTCAACTTGTCCGTGCTGCATGCATGGTATCCAATTTGGATGATTTTTTTTAACCGAATGTGAAGTATTAAAGAACATGTTTGTGAAAAGAGGCTATCCCATGAAATTTGTTACTGAAATTATACTGGCAGTGGTTAACAAGAGGGAAAGGAATTTTTACACACCACTTTTAATTGAATTTCCAACACACCAGGTCACCACAACCAGTGTGACCATTAGTGATCATGATAATGTGAACAGAAACTATAACACATCATTTATAACAGTTTTTACTGTAGACAGCCTTGATTTAAAAAACATTTTAGAGATAAATTGGACCATACTTAGACAGGATAGGAGCCTAAGACAACATGTAGATATAAGGCCCACTATAATATATAGAAGAAGCAGGAATTTGAAGAGTTGTTTCAAAAAGAAACAGAGCTCTATGAAAAATAACGATAGTTATATGAACAAGTGTAGCATGTTTCACTTCTGTAAATATATAAAGGAAGGATATGAATTTGAAATAAATAACACTACTTTTAGACTAAAAAGGCAATATAATTGTAACACTGAAAGGGTAATATATTGTGGTTTGTGTGAACAATGTGGGTGTTATTATATTGGCAAAACAGATAGAAAATTGAGGAATCGTGTTTATGAGCATTTATACGAAATAAGGAGAAAAAAATAAACAAATGCTCCGAGTAAGCACCTGATGAAGAATGAAGGGCATTCTTTTCAATTTTTTGTTATAGATCACATCTCTACTAAAATAAGAGGGGGTGCCTGGTATATTTTGTTGGAAAAAAGGGAACTGTACTGGCAGTTGGTTTTAGATGCTGGCAACTGGCCGGGACTGAATGAGAATATTTCTATTAGTTCCCTGTTAAGATTAAAAGCTTTAATGAGATAATTTATACATACTTTTTCAATATTTAATATTTTAAATTTTTAACAACAATGTATACCTTTGAAACAAACAATGTTTTGTAGTGATAGGTGTGCACATATGTATATTAATATATATATATATATATATATATATATATATATATATATATATATATATCTAGAGTTTTATTGTTCCAAATCTATTATGAAAAAAACATTTTTCTTATTGTCATTATATGTTGAACAAATGCTGGGTTGCAAACTTTCACAATTTTTACACTATAAATATTTATGTATATTTTTAATATATTTTACTATAACTTTAAGGGGGTGTGGCTATGAAATGTGTTTTTACTCATGTGATTACCTTAATTTAGTTTAAATATCAGTGGTTTGAAGTGTGGTTTGTCTGATGAAGTTATGTATTTTTGGAAAGAAAGCGCTTACCAGGTTTTGATTGTTCTGCTAATAAAAGTGTTCTGTGGATTGGATTTGTTTCCTTTTAAGCATATTGAGACATCCTGCAACCTCGAATGGTGTTTGTTTGGCTACAGTTTTTGTGTCATTCCTTTTTTGGTGACTTATCATTAAGGCATGCCAGATATACACAAATCTGATGTTTTCAGAAACATAACATCCAATCCAGTCATGCAACAGTAAACAGAATGTATACCAACATCTAGATGTATGTGTGTGTAAATATATTAATATCTAAAGAGATACAACATATCTATGTATGTAGTTTATATATATATATATATATATATATATATATATATATATATATATATATATATATATCTATATATATATATATATATATCTATATATATATTCAGAAATATATACATATATATGAACATATATACATGCAAATGCTGACATCTACACATATATATGTCAACACCTATATGTCTACATATATACAGTAAGTTACATATATGTATGCAGATATATATCTCCATAGGTATATATGGGCATAGTTATAAATATGTAAGCAAATATATATACCCATATAGGTATATATGGCCAGACATATGTAGATGGAAATGGTAGATTAACAGAAACATATATGTCCACATGCACTGTTAATGGGGTTGAGAGGCCCCAAACAATATATGTCTTGTACGAATAGGCATACCCCCCCAGCCAAACACATCCACCCTGCAATACACTACCAAGTATTGTGGATCCCATAACCAGGACCTGACATGACATGGGCACAAGATGTTAACAGTACTACATCCCACCTGTATGATATCAGACTGGTATTAGTAACATATCATGCAGTACAGTCTGCCTCCCATGGGAAATGTAAAATGTGGAAGCTATCAACATGCCCAGGACACATATACACAGACACATATATGCAGATACAGATATACATATATAGATAGATATACATGTGACTACACGTTCACACACAGAGATATGTACAGTAAGATACATATGTAGGAGGTGTACAAAAAACGGAACAGCCAATATGCCTACAATTCACACCTGAACAACTGGACACTGTATGGGCCACCCATACAAATGACAATCATTGCTTGCAACATAAACCCACAGAGAGGTCATAGGAAAAAGCACCACACACAAGTTTGCAGGAATGGAAAACCTTTATTTGTATACTATTACAGTTATATATACTATTGCTACTGTAATTGGGATTGTCTTCACAGACATGGGGTGTGTGGGGGGGTCACATCTGCTTTCCACGTGTGCCATTGGCTACAGGCAGACATCCTAAGGACATCATAATAAAGTACCACTGCTTGCACATACAGCCCCTGTCAACTGCAACAGAGATATTGGCCAATATGTGTGGATATTCTGACACACTCTGTACAGTCCAGAGGTATACACAGAACCCTTAGTGCAAAACATGTGTACCATGCCTGATAACATGGATGTTAATGGCCATGTAGATGGGTATAACACATAACAATTGGTATACATATGCCACCATAGGTTATGCATTCACACACACACCTGTCTGGCCTGACACATAATACCTGCTGGTACAAGGGTGCCACGGCCACATACTACCCACTAGATATTGACATACATCTGTACAGCATTCCACTGCTCTGTCTGACATACATGACTGTTAAGGGAGGCCCGGCAGCAGTACATCTGGCAAGTATCTGCACATTACATCTCACTGGGTAAGTACACTAAACTGCTAGGCATGTGACAATGCACTGTGCAGGCTACAGGCAGACTGGCTCAACACTGGCCTACATCTCTTAATGGGGAATGCACATGTACCTGCATATATATAGCAGGCTGTACAGTCATGTCACAGCACAGGGTAAGATACACCTGTGTGAAAGTGCATGCCACAACCAATGAGAACAGAGCTACAGCCACATATGGCAAGCTAAACTACCGCGGTGATGCTGCTGCGGTAGCGTTGTTGCCTCACAGTAAGACGCTGTCTGGTTCGACTCTCAGTTAGAGCGTCTTCTGTGTGGAGACATGCGTGAATGAGTGTACCTTCGTTGAAAGTTGTGCGTCAGGGCTGGCAACTCGGTACGTAAAAATCAACTGCCAATCATTAGCAGACCGGAGATCAGCTGTGGCGACCCCTAATCGGGAAAAGCCGAAAGTCACAACAACAACAACAACATGGACTATATCTTCAACACCATCCTCATATGTGCCACTCACACACTATCCCTACTTATACTGGGCTGCTACACAGTTTGGTCTGATGGCTGACTGTGGTATGGGACATGTGTGTGTGTATGGCCCTACAAACATGTAAGACAATATAGTAACATACAGTGGAGCAGCATGTAACATCAGATAGGATGGGACCCAGGACAATGACAACTACCACAGTCTGTACACAGGCCAAGGTACATATTAACAATACACATACTGCTTGACATTCACCATAAGGACACAGACCTCAGTACTGTACAAACAACCACAGTATGTCCTGGTTATGTCATCAGATATAACCCCCACTGTACATAACTTGTGCAGCAGTCTATCTCACTGGCTTGTTATCAGATATGATGACACTAATTATGGTGTACAGCACATATGCACCTCTGCATGCACGACATATGTGCAAAGTTTGACAGAGTTGGGGCTGGAAGCACATACACAGGGCCAATATTGACATGTTGCTGTGATAACCTCATACATTTACTGTTGTAACAGGGTTTGTTGCAACATATGTCCTATGAGGGATATGAAGTCAGTAACTGTCATGGCTTTCACCATCTACAGACTGCAATCCTCACACTACTTTCTGCAGTCCACAGATAGATGCTCCGTGGGTAACACATGACACCAAAGGCGCAACACACTGCTCAGTCATGGGTAACACATGACATCAAAGGCACAACACACTGCCCCGTCTGCAGATTACCCTGCAGATGGGGATTCCTCATAAACATAGAAACATATTGAGACATGTAGGACAGCCATATCCACACACACACTGTTAAACCAACATTACTCTAAATGCAGTATAGCAGCACTTACAGTCTATAGTCAGGTCATGCACATCCCCCTCATGTGTGTTGCTCTGTGTCCACAGTGTATGTTATTAGAGATAAATCCCCAATCCATCTAAGATGCTATTTGCCAAACAACAGATCTAGTTCCTGCTCACAGTGAATGAAAAGGGCCAACACCAACATGATGTTCCTAGATACTGGAGTGTGTTTCCATGCAATTGGCTATGGGAATGTTACCACAGCTGTTCCACATGCAATCGGCTAGAAGAGGGCTGCAATTCATGCAGAGGCCATCAGCTGATCATGAGCATCACTTAAAATGCACATGCTGCTGCCTAAGCAAAGCAGGTGTAGGTCTCCACATCCACCAAACGGGGAGTGGGAAAGGCAGACAGAGGCTAAGACAAGTCAGGAAGGGGTGGGAGAGTAAAGCCTAAGCATGTTTGTGTCACACACCTACCAGCACAGGGTATCAAACCCCTGACGACTATGCAGTGTTATCACAGTTCTGTGCAGCTATTGGATGCACCACATGGGTTACCTCTTGTGGAGCCCTCAGAACATATATGTCATGGTGAGTGACATCTGCAACAGGAATATGGTAGCTATACGGTAGGTGACGTACACGTGCCTGTCCGCATGAACAGGTGCCACTGTCAACACAGCCACACTCTCACAGGGACACACACACATTGACACACTTGGCAGGGCCAGGATTAAAACCCATCAGTAGTGGGATTGCCACAACACATCACTGTGCAGGTATCACATGCACCACATGGGTCATATGGAGGTTGTATGGGCAAAAGGTATGGGGAGGTGTCCGACATCAGACAGCGTGCATCAGTATGTCACTGGGGGTTGTAGTGAGTGTGGATGTGATCTTACGCATAAAATAACACACACACACACACACACACACACACACACACACACACACACACACACACACACACACACACACACAAACACATGGTGCCAGTACTGACATGCATAGGTGCATTTCTGCATGGGTATGTGGTGGTTGACTGTGGCAGATGGCTATACAAGGCTAGGTGATAGGTATACCTTGGCATCAGGCCACATGACAATGGTCTGCATTGTGGCTCAAGCCTGTGGTTTCTGCATTTGCCCACACAGGTGGGTATTTTATCCACCATCCAGTCACCTGGGTGGCTATTGTGTGTGACCAATGCTGTGCATCACCTGCCAAGTATGTATTCCGTAGTCCATGACATAAATGGTGTCTGGGATGTGCACACCTCCCACATGCATGTACAGTGACATGTGGAATTGTGCCTGGGGTGTCAGGCCCATGTTGTGTACACAGATTATCATCAGATGTGCCACCCATGGCCACCTGTGGCAGGAACTGGTAATGGACAGCAGGTTAACCCTGCACCTACATTGATAACATGCTACCAGCATTCCCTGGTGTTGGTGGCATCTGTCCATACAGGGCATGATTTCAGGCATGGTATGTCCTTTGTGGGTCACATGTGATGGCACAACAGATGTTGCAGGTGTCCAGTGGGGGATATGGGGAAGGTGCACTGTCTGCATGTAATTGCCTATTGGACAGATTGACAGGGTGCCATGCCCTCTGTAGGCCACTGCAATCACTCCATAGTTACTAACAGTCGCCAATATGCAGTGTACTAGACACATATTGACTGTTGCCTCGGCGTGTGTGTGTGTGCGTGTGTGTGTGTGTGTGTGTGTGTGTGTGTGTGTGTGTGTGTGTGTGTGTGTGTGTGTGTGTGTATGTGTGTGTGTGTGTGTATGTGATATGGGTTGAGAGTGTGCTCTGGGTAATACACGGGGTTGCTAACTGTGATTGCCTGGCCGTGATGTAATGTGCATGGGTATGGGATTGCACCCCAGCCTCTTGGCTATTTCACATCTGGAATCCCTGTACAGTGGGCATTGTGATATAGGGCCACCATAAAAGACATTTGCAAAACCTGCCCCAAATTGGGCCCAGGTGTCATAGACACACACACACCATGTCTGGGAGTTGAACATGCCACGGAGATTACTGGAGCACTCTTTCCCCAAAGGTGTATTCCACATTGGATGACATCAGCATGCCTGCCAACATACACCATTGGATATGTACAGAGTGTGACTAGCCTAAAATGCATTGCTCCCCACACAGACAGTGGAACACACACAAAACATGCACAGCTGACACGTGTGGGTATAGAACCCCTAACAGAGGTCTGTATCACACTACAGCACTATGCAGTTACAGGACATGCTACAGAGATCACTGGGATACAGCTTCCCAGAGGTGTATTTCTAGGTGGGTGACATCAGCATCCTTGCCAAAGATGAGCATTTGAATTGTAGGGAGTGTGACTACCCTAAAAAACATTGCTGTCAACACAGACACACACAAGCACATACAGTTGCCATGTCTGGGAATTGAACTTCTACCTAATGATTTTAGTCTCACTACAGCAGTACGCAGTTATGGGATGCATCACAGTGATTACTAGGATACATCCTTTCCAGGGATGTATTTCTAGGTGGATGACATCAGCAGCCTTACCAAAGTAAAGCATTTCAATTGTAGTGAGTGTGACCACCCTAAAAAGCATTACATTCTACACAGACAAGGGCAGACAGACACACACACACACTTGCCATGTCTGGGAGAAGAATAGCTACCTACCTAGTTTATCACACTACAGCAGTATGCAGTTACAAGACATGCTACAGAGATTAATGGGCTATATCCTTCCCAGAGGTGTATTTCTAGGTGGATGACATCAAAAGCTTTGCCAAAGTAGAGAATACAAATTGTATGGAGTGTGACTACCCTAAAAGCATTGCTCTCTACACAGACAGACAAACACATTTGCCATGTTTGGGAGTAGAACTGCTATCCACCTAATTTATCACACTACAGCAGTATGCAGTCACAGGATGTGCTACTGAGATTACTAGGCTACAGCCTTCCCATAGGTGTATTTCTAGGTGGATGACATTAGAAGCTTTGCCAAATTTGAGCATACAAATTTTATGGAGTGTGACTACCCTAAAAGCATTGTTCTCTACACAGACAGGCACACACACTTGGCATGTCTGGGAGTAAAACAACTACTTACCGAATTTATCACATTACAGCAGTACACAGTTACAGGATGCGCTACGGAGATTACTGGGCTACAGCCTTCCCAGAGGTGTACTTATAGGTGGATGACATCAGAAGCTTTGCCAAAGCAGAGCATACAAATTGTATAGAGTGTGACCACCCTAAAAGCATTGCTCTTTACACAGACAGGCACACACACTTGCCATGTCTGGGAGTAGAACAGCTACCTCCCTAATTTTTCACACTACAGCAGTAGTATGCAATTACAGGATGCGCTACGAAAGTTACTGGGCTACATCCTTCCCAGAGGTGTATTTCTTCGTGGATGACATCAGCAGCTTTGCCAATGTAGTGCATTTAAACTGTAGGGGGTGTGACTATCCTAAAAAGCATTGCTCTCTACACAGACAGACACATACACACACTTGCTACGTCCAGGAATTGAGCTCCTACCCCAGCTATTTGATCCCACTACAGCAGTTATGGGATGCGCCACAATTACTGGGATACATTCTTCCCAGAGGTGTATTTCTTGGTGGATGACATCAGCAGCTTTACCAAAGTAGTGCATTTAACTTGTAGGGGGTGTGACTACCCTAAAAAGCATTGCTGTCTATACAGACAAACACTCACACACAGTTGCCATGTCTGGGAATTGAACTCCTACTTAATTACTTTATCATACTACGGCAGTACGCAGTCATGGGATGCACCACAGAGATTACTGGGAGACATTTTTTCCAGGGATGTATTTCTAGGTGGATGACATCAGCAGCCTTACCAAAGTACAGCATTGCAATTGTATGGAGTGTGACCACCCTAAAAAGCATTGGTCTCTACTCAGACATACACACATGCAGTTGTCAAGGCTGAGGTTAGATCTCCTACCTAACTAGTTTATCACACTACAGCAGTGCACAGTGATGGGACACGCCACAGAGATTACTGGGACATGATGCACCTGAGGTGTATTTCACAGTAGATGACCTCAGCAGGCTTGTCATAATAGGGCTATGGGGAGGGCAGAGTAAGTGCATGGGCCATAACCCATTCATCTCAGGGTTGACACACCATATGCGAGTACAACCTGGGTCATGTTTCACAGGTCTGTGTATACAGCTGCTAGATGGCTACTTCCTTGAACAGTCATGTTGCACAGCTGGCACGTGCACCACATACTCTATAATGCTGACAGATACCGTTGGCTAGTATCTGCAGTGTGTGACTTCAGACCCTCATGTGGTTGTGACCCTTTGGCTGTGTGCTGGGTTGGAGAGCCCTGGATCTCTCCTTGTCACAGTCACTCTCTTCCACACATCTATGTTTGTCTACCTTTGGCTTAGTATAGTGTAGTATAGTGTTTATACTATAGTATAGTGTAGTATAGTGTGTATACTATAGTATAGTATAGTGTGTTGTTCTTACATATATGCCTGTATTCCTATCCACGGTGTGTGCACAGCATGTGTGGTGCATACTGAGGAGTGTCTGCACTAACATCTGCAGCTGCCAGATATGTCTGGTCTACTGGTGTTTGCAGACATGGCCTTCATGTTTTTAAGTGTGTGAGCATGCCTAGTATGACCTTTCAGTATGTTGTTGACTGACATTACCTTCATTACTGTAAGTGTGTGGGCATGCCCAGTATGGGCGTCTGTATTGCATGTGTGGATCAGGTTCAAGTAGGTTGTACTGCATTGCTGACCTTTGTGTTGTACACCTACAGGTAGCATGTTATCTCTGCAGGATCTCTGTCGATTATTTGACATGGGCTGTTACTATATTTCTGCATAGGATGGGAGGGGGTACATCTGACTATCTCTACATTTCTGCACAGGATTGCGGGGGACTCATCTGACTGTTACTATATTTCTATGTAGGATGGGGGGCACACCTGACTATTTCTACATTTCTACACAGGATTGGGGGGGCACACCTGAGTGTTACTATATTTCTACGTAGGATAGGGGACACACCTGGCTATTTCTATGTTTCTACACAGAATTGGGTGGTACACCTGACTGTTACTATATTTCTGCATAGGATGGGGGGAGCACACCTGACACTTGTACACATTTGCTCGGACCATACTGGTATGTCGGGTACTCCATTTCAGTCTGTAGTCTTACCTATCATGCTGGCTAGAGGCATACCAGTGTACTACAGATCTTAGCTTTTAATTACCTACATATCAGTTACTGACTTCCTAGCCTTCAGAACTGACATCCCACTGCCTGACCTGCTGTAGTCTCTCTGTGTAGGCCTGGGGGAGAGGTTACCCATAGCCCTCATTCAGAGGCCATAGCGCAGCCTTTGTTTGTGTTTTTCTACTGTGACTGTTGTTGGGTATGGGACCCCCCCTGACTGGCATGTGTGAGTCACTTACCTTGTGGGTGTCCCAGTATTGAAGGTGGTGCTGCAGGGCTGCCTATGTCAGATGCACATAGTACACTCCCTACACATGGTTAGGCACAGGTAGTGTAATGTTTGGCATCCCTTTTACTGTATGTGAGAGTTGGAGAGAGGTGTTATTCTCTGGGTCCCTCCCGTGTCAGTGTATGTGCATACTGGGCACGCCTCCTTCTGCATACTGGGGCAGGCTCAGGTTGTTCCTCCTCTGAGTCACTCTGTGCCTGTGCAGGCCTTGGCATTGATGGGGGGGGGTGGCCCTGCTGCGTGCTGTTCCTGCTGCAGCTGTTTCTGCAGGATCATATTGTGCAGCATGGCGCATACAAGGACAATTTGGGTAGATGTAGCTGGTGAGTACTGCAAGGCTCCACCGGATGTGTCCAGGCACTGAAACCATGACTTGAGCATCCCAAACACATGCTTTATTATGATTCTTGTTTGTGTGTGTGCCTCATTATGGAGTTCTTGTTCGGGTGTGTTTGCATTTCTGATGGGTGTCATCAGCCACGGCTCCAGTGCTTATCCAGCATCCCCCACTAGGTGACCATGTGGGATGTCCCCACTGACAAATCTCTGGTACAGCTGCGTCAGATGCCAGCTGTGGGAATCGTGATAGCTTCCAGGGCAGCCAGCACACACATTCATTATTATGCCCTGGGCATCACACATGACCTGGCAGTTGATGGAGGGGAAGCCCCTTGCGGTTGATGTAGACCCTACCCCACTCACCGGGTGGTGCTTTGATGCATATGTGCGTGCAGCTTATTGCACCCACTACCTCAGGGTAATCTGCTATTTGGTGGAAGAGACGCATATTGCTGGCCAATGCCTCACAGATGTTAGGGAAATATACGTGCTCACCAAAATGTGCTGACATGGCATCCAGGAACTGGTGGAGTACCCTGGATGCTGATGCCTGTGAAATCCCCATCATATCCCCAGTTGGCCTTTCGAAGGTACCTGTAGCTAGTATTCTTAGGCCTACACATACCTTGGTATCCACTGGGATGGATTCCCCTCTGTTATTTGTGTGTGTCAGGCATTGCCAGCACAGCTCAACAATTTGCTGTAGGAGGTCCCTGTCCACCCAATAGCACTCCACTATCTCCAGCTCATGTAGCCCCTGGTAGGTTACCCTGGGTCTATACACTCTTCTCCATCTCCTCACTGTGGGTTGGTCAGCAGCATTCACATCCTCACCACCCTCAGCCTCTTCCACAAGTTGTATGATAGCTATTGCAGCCCATATCATTTTGTTGTTATGAGTGTTAAAAGTTCCCCGCTTGTTTACACTGGTGATGTAGAGTGTGGGAAAACCAGAGGGGAAGGTGTTTGCTTAGTTTATAGTAGTGTTGTGGGCTGGGCTGCTGCCTGTGTAATTGGCTGGTTCTGATACATTTCACCTGCCAGCTAAGCTAGTTCTCCTTGATTACCTTCCTACTGCTGTTTTCCCTTCCCATTGCCTTCCTGTTTAAAGCCATGTGCGCGCCGGGCAAACAGAGTGCCCATATGTGCACACTTTTTTCTTCTTGTAAGTCCCTGTGCATGGTGCGCACACCCGCTTAGGCTTTGTACAGAGTGTTATGCAGGTTTAGACACACCCCCTAGCTAAACCCTGCTAAGCTAGGGGCAGACCCGAGCCACAGGGCTCCAATCCGCTTACAGTATGCCTGACACCCCCCCATGATGTCACCTAACTCCTAGGCTTGTACCAGGCTATTCCTACTCTTACACTGTTGGGACCTGGATCACATGCTGGGGAAAACTGGGATTCACTATTCTTCCCCTCATTTGCATAGGATTGCCTGCTAATGCATAGTTACATGTCTCACACTGAGCCTCCCTCCTTAGCAAACACTACTCACTGGCCGGATTGTCTTCTGCCTGCCATTGACTTGCATGACAGAATACTGATTTTAGTTAGAATGCTTATTTTAGGTTTATTTTATTATTTCCCCCCGATCCCATTTGCGCGCCGCTGCCCTATGCTTAAACAGCCGAGATTGGCGATATAAAAATAAAAGTTGTTTTTTTTAATTTTTTGATTTGTTTGCAATGCCAATGGCCTTATACATGGCCATTGGTATGCTTCCTCAATGATATGCAGCCTTTATTTGGAGCTGTCACAGCTCCGTTTCTGATTTTGCAGACATGTACTTGGTTACTAACCAAGTACATTTCTGCTGATTGCACTAGTCCTGCATGGACGGTCGCAAGCTTCCTGGATCGCAAAATCACTTAATTTGCATGGATTTCTCCTGCAAATGGGGTGGTTTGCATACAAGGGCTTTGTCCATGCAGGATTAGTGCAGGAGCTCTCATGCACACCCCTGCAGGCTGTTCCTGGATGGCACAGCAGACATATTGCCTGCTAGAGCTCCTGCACGCCATGCAGGGCATAGTCAATCCGGGGTAATGTCTTCAATGCTTTTCGTTATACTCAACTAGGATCGCTTGTGTGTTTCAATAAAGGATATTTCATTTTTAACTCAACTGTGGGCTACCTACTATTTTATTATTATTTTATTTTGTAGTACGTATTTTAAAGTTTGATTTTCATTAGTGAACTAGGTGCATAACATATTTCAAGGAGTGAACTTCACACCCTCCACCCTGCAAAGTTTCTGCTTGGTTTGTTTTTGTAGAACAAAAAGCACACACTCCTGCCAAAGGTAGCTCACACACACAGTGAAGTCCAAAATAAAGGCAAAATGTGAGCACACCAACAAAGCTGAGCAGAGACAAAGCAGTTTTCTTCCAAAACTGATTTCTAGCAAGTTTCATTGTAAAACGATGAGCGCTTTCACAGGTTTTCCACTTCCTCAGATCCAAATAAAAATGACAATTTAAAAGAAAAACAATATATATATAAGTTAAAATCATGTTACTATTAATTAACAAATCTAATTCAGAGTCTTTTAATTAATGCTGGCTTTAAAGGAACACTGGCATTTAGCCCTGGATTTCTATGGACTTGTAATGATATTATCCATTTCACCTCCAAGCTCTCTAGATAATTATTCACATCACCTCTTCTCATGCCAGGACTAACCTGTTGAGGAACTCTAAAATGAAAAACATTATGCCCTGTGTTGCCTGCATGTACTGCCAAAGCATTAGTATGAACATTATTCCTTATATTGCTAACATGTTCCAAGGCCCTTTCCTTGAGCCGACACATTGCACTGTGTGCAGGTTGCTAAATACACTAAGGTGTTACTGTTTTTGACCCAATATAGGTTGTATACTGGGTTTTCTGAGATGTTGAGGGCTATCACAGATTTTTCTTTTTTCAGGCACTAGTCCCCTCTCAGTAAATGATATTTATCTTATGCTTTGTATTTTTTTTTTAAGGAGAAACCTCTGGGGCTGCTCCATTTGGTGTAAGCACCTGATTAGGTACATGCAGAAAGGAGCATTGTACTCTATTATGGGCCTGATGAGGGCCAAGTACAATTGCACTATGACTTCCTTTGATCTTGATGCCATGCCTTTACTTATAAGTTGAGCCACATAGAAGGATTTCCTCACTACTGTAGCTACCTGGTGGTCAAAGTTCAGGCTACTGTCTATCTGTGTTCCTAGGACCCTCACCATTGGGTCTACTTTTAGGGGTGTGCTATCACTATAATCATTTGCAGGGATTTCTGATTCACCAAAGAGTATGATTATACATTTGTTTAACATTTAGTCTCAGACCATGGTTTGGCAACAGTTGTCATTTTTAGAACTGTATGTAGGATGTCAACATCATTTGGGATTTCAGTGATTGCTCCCAGCTAACAGTTGCCAGCAAACTTGGTGAGCCAGAGTCCCCCAACAATGGCCTTCACTTCAGAGAATTATATACCAAATGTGGAGGGTCACAACACTGAGCCCTGTGGTACAGCCCTAATAACAGGTTTCTTACTGGAAGTGAATTCATCTATCCAAACAACGTGTCATGTTAGTGAGCCAGTTGGCTATCCATCTGATGATGTAGGGGGTTATGCTTAACTCAGTAAGTTTATCTATGATCCCCATGTGGGGGATTGTGTTGAAAACTTTGGCCAGGTCTAGATAAGAGGTGTGTACTGTTTTACCCACATCCATGGCCCTGATGACTTTCTCGAAGAAATCCACCAGACTGAGCAGATAAGACCTCCCTTAGACAAAGCCAAATTGGGTCTGGTCCAATTTTTGGAGGGTTCCTATGTCACTATTGATTAGGCCCATGATAATTCTCTCCATGGCTTGCAGATAAGACTGGTCAAGCTTATGAGTCTGTAATTCCCTAGGTCAGTTGATGGGCCCCCCTTTTTGCATTCCTTGATTCCTCTGGGACAAAGCCCTTTCAGAGGCTGTGGTTAAACAGGGTTTCTAGTGGCCCTAATAGATTCTGTTTTAAGCTGTTTAGGAAGCATCTTGGAATGTTGTTGGGACCCATGGAGGCTGTGCTTTTGACTTTATTGAGTGTGGTAAGGACCTGTTCCTTTGTAATGACTGGTAGGGGTTGGTTGCTGGCATTTCTTTGGATGTGGTAGGAGGTGATGGAGGTGAGAAGTTTGCACCGAACTTCTTGGCCAGCAGGTTTGCTATAGTTTCAGGCTGGGTGTAAGTGTTGCCATTCATGATTAACTTAGCACATTGCCGAGTGTTTCTTCTGAGGTTACAGACATAATTAAAAAATCTTTATGGTTATCTTTCACCTGGGAGGCTATCTTTGCCTCATAATTTGCTTTGGCAGATTTGACCATCTCTCTAATTTCTTTGTTTAGACTAGTGAGTGTCTTTTTGCACTGAATTGTCTGTTCCTTCATGGTTTTGAAGAGGATTTTTTTTTCCTTTTGCTGAATAGCCTGTATATGCTAGGGGTCCACCAGGGTGGTTTATTTTTGCAGTACTCATAGATTTAACTTGGAGAGGTACTGCCTCTTCTATGCAGCTATGAATGTGGTTGTACAGTGCATTTGTGTACAGCTCAGAGTAAGCCTCAGTATCATCTGGGTTCAGAAGGGCTTGGAAGTTTAATAAGCTGTTACTTAGTTTGAGGTAAGTGGGCTAACAAAGTTCTTAACAGGTTTAGAGTTCAGTGGGGGTTCTAGGTTAGTTTTAATACTAAAGGAGATAATTTTGTGGTCAGATCTTACCAGGGAGGAGCTAATGCCCAGGAGGGAGCAACATCCCTCATGATCATGAGTACTAGGTCTTAAGATATTTGCACCTCTAGCTGGGGAAGTGACTAGTTGCTCCAGGGTGTTTGCATTGATGAAGTCCAAAAACCTCTGAGCAGGTGAATTATAAGTTCATAGATTCATAGGTAGGTACTAGGCTATTAGCCCTAGGGCCTATATAAGCCTAGCCACAAAGGTACCCTGGCTTTTGCCACCCAAGAAAAATATTTTCCTGTGCCTCTGTCAAGCAGAGCCATAGAAGTGATCCCTGGGGTGAATTTCCTATTTCCCATCTAATCATCAAGATTTTTCTTGAAGAGTGCTAATGAGGAGCTCTGTTTGACATAGATAGGTAGTCTGTTTCAGAGTATGGGAAGTCTCTGGGACAGGAATCTATCCCTCCACTATGTTCTGTTTATTGTGGTGACAAGGTTTAGGTCCCTAGAGCATGTAACTCGGAGGGATTGGGATTTCTTTTAAGTGGAGCATGTCCAACAGCTCTGGGTTTGACATAGCTTTGTATGTTAGGTAGAGATCACCTCTGAGTAGGCAATATGCGACGGAGTAAAGCTGGAGTTTTTTTAGACGGTCTGCGTAGGGCATTTGTTTGAGGCCAGTAATCCTCTTTGTGAGGTATTTGGCCTTTCCAGTTATTGTAGATGTCTTGTGAGGTACATACCAAAAGGGGTGTTGTACTCTCTAATGGGTCTAATGAGTGATGAGTAGAGGGGAACAATGACCTCTTTTTTTCTGGATGAGAAACCTTTTGTGATGAGGTGAGCCATGTAGATGGATTTCCTGACCACTGTAGTGATGTGATTATCAAAGGAGAGACTACTGTCCACCTGTGTCCCAAGGTCTCTTGTCGCACTTTTGGCGTTAAGTAGACTACCACTTATGTGGTAGTTCATGGGAACAGAGTTTTTACCAAAGAGGATGACAATACACTTTCTGGCATTGAGCTTCAGGCCATGGCTTTGACACCAGGCATCTGTCTCAGTGAGGCCCTTTTGTAGTATGTCCACATTGTTAGGAGTTTCGATTATGGCTCCTAGTTTGCAGTTATCTGCAAACTTTGTTAGCCAAAGACCTTCTGTATTAGCCTGCACTTTAGAGAAGTGAGGAGATGGAGAAGAGTGTACAGACCCAGGGTAACCTACCAGGGGCTACATGAGCTGGAGATAGTGGAGTGCTATTGGGTGGACAGGGACTTCCTACAGCAAATTGTTGAGCTGTGCCGGCAATGCCTGACACACACAAATAACAGAGGGGAATCCATTCTCTCATTGAGACCTGGCCATGTATCAGATTGTGTCAATATTTGCCATCTTAATTCTTTCAATTCTAATAAAACTGGCCAAGCAGACCTATCACTAATAGTAACATGATCTATAATGGCAAAACCGAAAGAATGAGAAGGAAATTCTTTTATATGCTTGGCTAAAGCATTATGTTTAATGCTTTTTTTGATGGCATAATCATGCTCATACAACCTACAAGTAAACATCCTCTCGGTTTTGCCTATATAAAATGCTGTGCATTGGTTGCCAGGTCTCAATGAGAGAACATCTATCACTCCAGTATTAAAACTTAAAGCGTTGCACAGGGGAAAAATACATTAATATATTAAAATTAATATTTAGAATTATGCTTTACAAGTTTGCAATGTTTGATGCACAGTGTTGTGTGTAATTAGATTTTTTACTAATGCTTATATAAAATTTTTTAAAAAATTAGATTTTTAATATATTTTATATACATTTTTCAGAATATTATTTTTAGAATTTTGTTAAATGAATTTTTGTGCTCTTTTTAATGAATTTTGTAAAAACATCCAGTTATTTTGGTAACCAACCAGTAGATGGCGCATTACTGATAACCAATATGTGAAAAGGAAATTACATCATTAGATTGTTCATCAGCTGACAATTTGAAATTATATAAGGAAATGACATCATTGCTGCTGTTTGTCTGAAGAAGTTTGACATAGATCAAATGAAAAGCGCTTCGCAGTTTATTTGATTTGAGCTTTTTGTCTTCAATAAAATATCTTTTTGGCTTCTGCATCGTGGTTTGGTGGCTACTCCTGGATATTTTCTTCAGTTTGTTATCGTTTATTTTCCAATGACTGCACATATGTCAGCATTCTCCAGGTGAGGATTGCTTCCATTGAGTGCAGTTTTTTTATCTAAACTCCTAGTATTGTGCAGCAGTACCTTTAGGCAGTCATGAGTGATTTTTGTTATGTTGTAGGGTTTAACAACTTGACACGGCCTAAAAAAGGCACTATGGGGATAGATGAAGTTTTTGCCAGTATTCAGAAGCCAAATTGTGACAAGTGCAAATCACCTCTGACAAGGCATTGTGGTTTGTCGATCATGTCTTTCCAGGCTGACAGATATTGGAACCCCTTGTTGGGACACCAGAAACTAAGCCAATTGTTGAAGTCAATCATTTTTGGCTGGTACTGTATAATCATCATAGGTGCAGGTAGGATGCTACTCAAGGATAGATTTGTACCCCCGTGGGACACATATTCAGAGATTCCATCATGTCTCTCTTCATATAGTCCAGTGAGGTACATTTTAATTTGTTTACACTCACATCGACTATGACCATGTTATACTGGTACATGTGGTTTAAAGACCTAAGTGCATGCATGATCTGGTGGATCCTGCCCCCAGACAGACAGCTCATTTTTGACTTCTCCTTGTTTTGCCTGGTAAGGGGGGCATCAGTATGGCTTACAATGAAATCCTCAATAACTAGAATGTTTGGCAGTGTGGTGTGTTGCCTTATGGGCTTGAAAGTGGGGCTACTATGATTTTGAGAGTTATGTATTTTGTGAGGTGCTGTATTTTTTGTTTGCACACAGGGCCACTGAGGGATGCTTTTAGGAGGTCTTGGAGGTTTGGGTAGATTATAAGTGAGTACCTCTGCATATGTGGGTCTATGTGTTTGTTCCTTAGTGCTGGAAGTGAGTGTTTTGGTTGTAATGCTAACAACCTGGTTTGCATTTTTTGTGTGTGTATGTAAGAGTTTTGCCTCCAATGGCATTATGTAGCTACATCTCTCACACACTGTGTTTGCCTGTTCTAAACTTAAACGGTAGTTACTACACTGCCTCAGGATGCCCATATTCACCAGGCCAGCAACAGAGATGACAGGGAAGTGCCTATGTATTATACCAGATCCTTAGTAGATGGAAAGGAGTAGGGAGAGTCACTTAAAGGTCTAAGTGAGAGTGTTTAGTATACTATTAGATGAGCTGCAGTGGTGCTGCCTTCTGCATAAACTGGCAGCTCTTTCAGCAGTTGTGAACAGTGGGAGACTATGGAGAGCATTGCTATACAGGATTTTAAACTGGAGAGGTTTTTTGATATACAAGGCACAGGTAACTGTGTTTTTGAGCTCAAGTGCAGTAACAAATGCTTTACAACAAAAGTCAGAATTCCTGCAGTATCAGAAATCCTTGAAAATAGGATCATAGGATCATAGAAAGTTGATAGACTATTGGCCCTGAGGCCCTTACAAGCCTAACCAAGAATTTAGCCCATGTTCCATCAAGTCAGCACCCTATGCCACTGTCCAGCAGGGACACAGGTGGAATACCAGGGGTGTATTTTCTGTTCCCCATCCAGTTATCCAGGTTGTGCTTAAAAAGGGTTAATGAGTTACTCTGCTTGATGTGTAGAGGGAGTCTATTCCACAACAGGATGAGTCTCTGGGACACAGATCTGTCCCGCCAAGTCCTATTAATGTCGCAGACCACGTTGATGTCAAGCATGCAGGTTACTCTGGAGACTGACTTGCGGATATGCAGCAGTCCCATCAAGGCAGGGTCTAAGATTGCTTTGTATGTCAGACAGAGGTAACCTCTGTGGAGTCTGTAGGAGACTGAGTTGAGGGACAGGGCCTTTAGCCTATCTGTGTAGGGTAGATGTTTGAGGCCCTGGATTCTCCTGATGAGGAACCTCTGCAGTCTCTCTAACTGCTGCATGTGCTTTGTCAGGTACATGGCAAAATGGGCATTGTACTCAATAATGGGTCTTATAAGGGAAGAATATAGGAATGTTATGACCACCTTGTCCCTGGATTAGATACCTTGTTAATGAGGTGGGCCATGTAGAAAGCTTTCCATACAATGGAGGCAGTATGGTGGTCAAACGTCAGTTTGATGTCAACCTGGGTGCCCATTTCCCTCATGACTGATTGAGTGTTTAGGAGCTTATTATTAATGTGATAATTTGTGGGGATGTCACTTTCCCCAAAGGAGATGATGATGAGTTTTTTGGCATTCAGTTTGAGGCCATGTTTTTGGCACCAGTTATTTGTTTGGGTGAGACCATCTTGGAGGATGTCCACATCACTAGGGGAATTGATGACAGCGTCCAGCTTGCAGTCTTCTGCAGTCTTGGTCAGCCATAGCCCACTGGTTTTGGCCTGCACCTCAGAATAGTATATCCCAAACAGCAGAGGCCCCAAGACCAATCCTTGTGGTACACTGCTTGTTACGGGTTTACTGCTTGAGGTGGCTTCCCCTATTTTGACTAGGTGGGTTCTATCAGTGAGCCAGTTTGCTATCTATCTGGTAACATATAGACTGATGCATAGCTGAGAGAGTTTATCTATTATACCTGAGAGGGGAATAGTATCGAAGGCTTTGGCCAGGTCAAGGTAGGCAATGTGCACCTTTTTCCCCTCGTTCATGGTTTGGTGACTGTCTCAAAGAAGTCGACAAATTTAACAGGCATGACCACCCCGTGACAAAACCAAACTGTGTGTGATCGAGTGTTTGGAAGTTGCCAATGTCCATGTTAATGAGGTCCCTGATAATCCACTCTATGGCCTTGCAGATCAGGCTGGGCAGGCTGATAGGTCTGTAATTTCCTGCATTGGTGGACACTCCACCTTTGTGCAAAGGGATGACAGTGACTGTCCTTCACTCGGCTGGGATGAAGCCTCTACTAAGGCTTTGGTTGAATAGGGTGCCTAATGGTGCTGCAAGTTCCTGCCTGAGTTCATATAGGATGCAGCCTGGGATGTTATCGGGTCCCATGGGAGCTGTATTTTTACCTTTGAAAGGGCAGTGGTGACTTGCTCCCTAGAGAAAATGGGAGGGGGGGGGGCAAGTACTGGGGCCTCCCTGATTTACTGATGGGGGTGGGGGGCAGAGGAGTGAATTTTCACTGAAGCTGTCTGCCAGCAGGTTGGCTATATCTACATCATTTGTGTATGTGGGGACTTGACCACCATTTCTGAGCAGATCTGGGTGCTTCCTTTCAAATTGCAGACATATGTGAAAAAGGCCTTATGACTGTCTTTAGTAGATGTGGCCAGTTTGGAATCTAAGTTTGCTTTGGATGATTTCACTAGTGCTCTTATTTGCTTGTTCAGGCTAAGGACAGATTGCTTCCAATTAGGCACCTGCTCCTTCTTGGTCCTGGACAGCATTTTTTTCCTTTTATTATAGAGTTTATTTATTGCAGATGTTCACCAGACAGGTTTACTTATCCTTGAGGAGGAGGATTTCATCCTATCTGGTATTCCTGATTCCATGCATCTTTATAAATGCTCTCATAGTACTTTGGTGAAGATTTAGACATATTGTGCCAGTTCCTATGGAGGGGGAGGGGGCTGTGAAGCTGTTTATTCCTTCCCTCAGGAGGTTGTAATCATCATCATCATCAGTCCCCTTTTTCCCATTTTTTTTCTACATGGGGTCAGGGTATGGTGTTAACTGTCGCCAACTCTCTCAACTCAGTGCTACACTCCTGCCTTCTTCAACACTCATGCCTGACTATCGCAGATCTTTTTTCACACAATCCATCCACCTCTTTGCTGGATGTCCTCATTTCTTCTTACCTTCTTCCTGTCTGTCCCAAATCTTCCTCGCCAGATTGTCTTCTGCTTTTCTACACATGTGCCCAAACCATCATAATCTGTTATCTTTGATCTTTTCTGCAATTGGAGCTACTTTGGCTTCTGCTCTTATGTCCTTATTTCTTCGTCTGTCCCAGTGTGCACCCTACCACCTTTCTCAGGGACTTCATTTCCATCACCTCTAGCTTCTTCGACTGTTCTGCCTTTACTGCCCAAGTTTCTGTACCATACAGTAGTACTGGTCGCACCACTGTTTTGTACACCTTATTTTTCAGCTACTTTGGCATTCTTCTGTCATAGACTATACCTGATACTCTATGCCATTTGGCTGCAGCCCCTCTAATTCTAACTTTGACCTCTTCATTCAGACTACCCTTCTCCTCAACTACCCCTTCCAGATACTTGAAGCTGTTTACCTGTTCCACCATCTTCCCTTCTGTCTCTGTTCGCAGCTTCTTCTGTTTTCCCGAATTCTCTGCCATTACCACCATCTTATCTGTGCTTAGTTTCATCCCATGTGCCTTTTGATTTGCATTCCATTCTCCTATCCTTTGCTGAAGTTCCAGCTCAGAGTCTGCCTGCACTGCCTCATTGTCTGCATGCAGCAGCTTTGTTGATCCATCCCCTCCAACCTGTTTGCTAATGCAGTCCATAACCAGTATGAACAAAAGTGGGCTCAGTGCTGAACCCTGATGTACACCCACTCCCACTGGGAACCCCTCTATGAGGCTGAACACTGTTCGCACTTGAGTCATTGGGTTCTTGTACATAGCCTGCACAAATTCTACCAATGGGACTTCGAACCACTGCAGTACTGTACAGATCAGCTTTCTTGGGACATTGTCATATGCTTTCTGCAAGTCTAGGAATGCCCAGTTGGACTATTTCCTCATCTCTAGCTTCTTCTCAAGTATCTGTCTCAATGCAAACATTGGGTCAATCTGTCTCAATGCAAACATTGGGTCAATTGTGCTGCATCCTGATCTGAATTCAAACTGCTCATCTCCCATCTTACATTCTACTACTCTGCATATCCATTTATCATTCACCCTTTCTAGAACTTTCATGTTGATGCCTCTGTACTGCCCACAGTTGTGTATGTCTTTATTCTTGTACACTGGCACAAGTATGCCTATTCCCATCATGTGGGATACGCCTTTCTCTCCACAGTGCTATTAGCACCCCTCAGGAGCTATTTCTCCCCAATCTCACTCAGCATTTTTATCATATCTGCTGTAACCTCATCTGAGCCTGCTGCTTTCCCTGACTTCATCTTCCTTAGTGCTGTTCTTACTTCTTCTAAGGTGTGCTCCTCTTCTTCTCTCATTGTCGGCTGTTTCTGGGGCAGTACAGCTTCTGTGGGGTTTTCTTCATTCAGAAGCTGCTGGAAATACTCCTTCCATCTGCCTTTGATGCTCTCTGGACTGGTGAGCAGGTTGTTGCTGACATCCCTTATGAAGGGTGTCCCAACTATCTTCTTTATCTTTCTGTCTTTGCCTTCTAACCTGATATAGTTCTTTGTGCCCCTTACTGAGTCACTTTCCAGAAGTAAGTACAGTGTCTCTGATGCCCTATTCTTTACTATTGCAACTTCTTTCTTAGATTCTTTGTTAGCCAACCAGTAGTCCTTCCTAGCCTGGTTAATCTTTTCTGTCTCCCACGTCTTCCCACACTTCTTTTGATGACTTCCTGGACTTCTGCATTCCACCACCAGCTTACCTTATTCCATACCTGGCTTGGCCACATATCTTTTTTTGTATTCCTAACATGCTGTTTTTAGGCACTGCCATTATTCTTCAGCTCCACCTATTTCCTCCTCTTCTTGGGGTGCTAGAGCCCTGAGTAATTCCTTGAACTGTACTTTCCAGTCAACTTCCAGGTCTTCAGCCTGGTCTCTGTTGACCTTAGAGCCTTCTCTGACCACTGCTTGCAGCTGATTGTTAGTGCTGGGCTGACTGTTTCACACTTTGCAATCATGGATTCTACCCCAGTGCCTTTTCCTTAAAGTCTACCTGAGTTGCAGTATGTGATCTTGTGACTTTCACTCTTTCTGAGCCATGTGCTGGCTACTATCAAGCCATTTGTCAGACAGACGTCTAGAAAATGGCTTCTTCTTCTTAGGCAGTCCTCGGATCCTGTTGTCTCGGTCCCAAAGTCACCCATTATCAACACCAATTCATGTTCTCCTGCTTTATCAAGTGGGTCCTGCAACTGCTGTCTTTTCCTCACTATCACAGCAATGCTGTGGGGCATAGGCTGATTATGAATACTGCCCTATCATTACACTGGAGTCTGACTGCCATGAGTCTGTCATTAATTCTGATGATATTCCCTTTTGAAGCCTCTCTCTCACCACAATTCCTGCACCATTTCTAGCCTGCCCAGTAGCTTTGGTGCACTGCCCTTCCATCTCATTGGTACATAGCCTTCTCCATATCATCCACTTCCAAGCTGCATTTTCAGTTCACATTTGGCTGGTTTGTTTTACATCCAGCTTTTACTCAACACCCAGGTAACTCTGGCTGGGCAACTAGACACCGGCCAGCCAGTAGTTTATTGACCCAGGGTCCCTGGTGGGTCAGCTTTTCAACCCACTTAACACTGGTAGTTTTGGCAACATTAGTCCACATGACAGAATCACCTAGAGCCATATTTTACACCGTTGAGTGGCTAACCCTGCCACAGAGTACCATGTAGAGTCCATGCAGCTGCCCACAGCTCCATTCATTGGTGAGTTTGAGATGGAAACATCTCAGCATGTTTTTCAGACATGGGAGAAACCTTACAAAGACACAGGGAGAACATGCAAACTCAAAACAGGCATTGGTCAGAGGTCAGGATCAAACCTTGCACCTTGTGCATAGGAGGCGAAGACCTTAAGCACTAAGCCATCTGGTTGTAATCAGCTTTGGAGAAGCTTTTTTGTTTGACCCTAGCTGGGGTAGGGTCAGGGGAGATGGTGACTTTGAAAGTAACTGCTTTGTAGTCGGATCTTACCAGGGATGATGACACTGTAGGGATGCTGCAGTGGTTACTCATGTTGGTTAATAACAAGTCCAAGATATTTTCTCATCTTGTGGGGGTGTCGACTAACTGGTCTAAGGCATTTGCATTGACGAAATCAAGGAATCTCTGGGAATTTGTGTTTTGTCATGATTATTTCTTCCAGTCTGTGGTTGGATAGTTAAAGTCACCCAGGATCAGGGTAAAAGGTTGAATCTTGATAGATTTGGGGATAACCAGATAGGTGAAGTGGGCATATTGAGTCAAAGTTGGAGGCCTATATGATTTGAATAAGGATCTTCTCAGTTGTTAACTGCACTTGGAGTATTTTCTGTGCGTCATACTATTTGACCAGCCTGGAGGTGTGTATGTCTTTTATATGTATTGCAACTCCACCTCCTTTTGCTTTGCTACCTCACTAACCCTGAGAAATACTCACAAAATACAGAAAAAAGTGACCAATGTAAGAGAACTACAGCAACACAGAAAAACTTTACGAAACTTAGAAATATGTTGGCAGACTCAGGAGAAGTTTGGAAAACTCAGAAGAGCTTTTGCAGTATCAGAGTATGTTAAGGAATATCAGAATAGTGTTAAAACAACATAGTACAATAAAAAATGGAGTTTCTTTAATAAATGCATGCTAAAAAAACAGTGATAAATTTAACCAAATCAATAAATGCAGCACATATGTATTAAACAGCACTGACACAGTTAGAGCAAGTGCAAAAAATACTTATATCAGCTTTGTAGGTCCAGATGGTTTTAGAAGCATTCCATGTCTTGAAGTCACAGGTGTCCAGGCCAGGCGCAGAGAAGCTCTGAATGAGCAGTTAAGGACCAATTTGCAAGAGCCCAGAAAAGGAGAGACAGACCAGTACCACTGTCACAATTCAAGTCTCCTGAAGGGAAGAAGGGTAAAGAATACTACATTTTTGGACCAGAAACCTGCAGCTAGGAATAAGCAGTCTATTATTCTAGATGGCATTAAGTCCCCTAATAGATGCTAACCCTTGAACCAGACAAATGACTTTGAGGGAGACTTACACTTGGCCTTTTTAACACTAGAAAGTTCTATACAGAATGGAATGAACATGGGTGCCATAACAAGACATGCTCTTGTGACATGTACACAACAAAACCAGTAAGCCAGTGATGGAACGTGAAGCAGATCCAACAATGATTTTATTGAAACAAATAACAAAGGTTAAGCGCTTTCTTCCCTCAAGTAATATGGTCTTCCTCAGAACAAATGTAAGGTCCTCAAACCCATCCTTAAATAAAAATAGATCAACCAGTTACTCAATTATCTACATAATTACATTAATTTTAAAATAATTTTAAAGAAAAACACACTAATATACATTCAAATGTTGAATTGAACATTGCAATACAATGGTAATAAATATGTATATACAAGTAAACATACTTAAAAATGCATATTAAAAATACAGATTGATAAATATATGTGTATATATGCGTATGTGTTTAAAAATTATATGTATATTGAAAGATTCCATTCAGAGGTAATAAAATCCTATTCACCATAAAATGAATTGTAAAAATTAAAATTTGGAAGAAACTAAATATGGAAAACTGTAAACACACATTACGTGGAATAAATCATATGAGTCATCATTTGTATACAACAAAAGACAGACTGGAGTTAACATGGTTACCATTCCAAAACATGCTCTTGTGACATGTATACAACAAAAGACAGACTGCAGTGAACATGGGTACCATTCCAAATCATGCCCTTGTGACATATACACAACAAAAGAGAGACTGGATTGAACATGAGTACCATTCCAAAACATGCTCTTGTGACATGTGTACAACAAAAGACAGACTGGAGTGATCATAGGTACTATTCCAAAACATGCCCTTGTGACATGTACACAACAAAAGACAGACTGGAGTGAACATAGGTACCATTCCAAAACATGGACTTGTGACATGCACATAACAAAAGACAGACTGGAGTGAACATGGGTACCATTCTGTCACATGCCCATGTGACATGTACATAACAAAAGACAGACTGGAGTGAACATGGGTACCATTCCAAAACATGCCCTTGTGACATGTACACAACAAAAAACAGACTGGAGTGAACATGGGTACCATTCTAAAACATGCCCTTGTGACATGCACAAAACAAAGGACAGATTGGAGTGAACATGGGTACAATTGCAAAACATGCCCTTACGACATGTACACAATAAAACACAGACTGGAGTGAACATGGGTACTATTCCTAAATAAGCCCTGGTGACAAGTATACAACAAAAGACAAACTGGAGTGAACATGGGTACCATTCCAAAAACATGCCCTTGTGACATGCATACTAAAGTGGCCCATGCAAAGTATAGCATACTGTTCCAGCCTACCTCTGTTACCATTGTGACATAGCTTGTTACCTGATATTTCCATAACAAAATATATGCAACATATGTTGTGCTGAGCCTACAGTTCCCATATTAAATGCTGCTGTACAGAAATCTGCTGAACATGGTATTAACCTGATGCACCATTCAGTGAGATGTGTGAGCATGGGCAAGTCATCAAGCTAATGTCCACTTCACTAGGGATAATCCTAGAACTATTGCCCCCCAGGTGTGACACTGAAAACTTGTCTAGCTCTGTCAGTCTGTTACTTCAGAGTGACTTCCTCTGTGTCAGGCCTCTTAGTTGCTATAAAATGTGTTTTTGCCTTGACATGGCTCTTGGTAACATGCTTACAACAATGCTGTAACGTATGACTGTGGTTCTCCAAGGCATTTCTATCATTGGCCACTACTGTGTGCCACACCTGGTCTCATAAAGGCTGCTCAACACCCCCTTTTCTCAAAAGATCACTATCCATATGTCCAAATTGCCCATAGTAGGACATCGTCTTCAGAAAGGCTGAAGTTGTCCAGCCTCTGCTGGCCAGCATATCCCTGAGACACACTGACACCTGTTAACACATGTTGCACGACTATATACTCTATAATATATATATATATATATATATATATATATATATATATATATATATATATATATATATATATATATATGGGTTTACTACGGTTGATGGAAAATTCACTTGACTGAAAATGAAATTACTAGGACCACTTCATTGAAAGCTCAAGTCACTAAAAACTCATTTCTTTGAAACTTGTTTTGTTGAAAGTTATAAATGGCCTTTTCCCTCTGTAGTGCGACCCGGGAGTTAGTATATAAAGTAAGGGGGGTGGGGGGGGTACAGCCCCCCACATTGGGAGGTGTGGGGGGCATAGCCCCCACATATTATAAACATTTTAAACTATACACAGTGATACTTACAAGTGCAATAAATAACTGTTTCCAAAAGAGAATATATAACCAAGATATGTGGGGGGCTTTGCCCCCCACACCCCCCAATGTGGGGGGCTGTGTCCCCCCTTACTTTATATACTAAATCCAGGGTCACACTACAGTGGGGAAAAGGCCATTTATAACTTTCAACGTAATGAGTTTCAGTCAAGTGAGTTTTCAGTGAAGTGAGCTTTCAGTGAAGTGGTCCTAGTAAGTTCATTTTCAGTCAAGTGAGTTTTCAATCAACCGTAGCAGACCCATATATGCTCTATACTACTGAGACTGGTAAAGGGGTAATATAGTACCTATACAGTGTTCACTGGGGTAGCTAAGGGGGTGTTCCATATAACAGATGTAGGGACAGATAGGATATATATAGCATGTGTATTTGATGCACATTGTTAAATACGCACAAGGCTCAACCTGTTTAAGACCTACAGGTGTCCATATGTTAAGGCAGTTATTCTTGCTACTAACTTTAGATAACAAATGTAACACAGAAAGCTCAGGTCAGGTCTGGTTTCCCCATCTGTGTCCTACAGGGAGACAGAACTGACAAGAAACAGAGTACAAAGGATTAGTCCAGATAAAATCACTTTAGCTAGCAAATTTAGGAGACTATCTCATTGATGCCCTCCCTGTGGGAGGAATAATGATGCCTCGTTGAAGTTTCATACAGTTTATTCAGTTAAGTAGATCGATTGACAAGTGTTCTAGTGCTCATTAGTCATTACTCACATATGGTAGCCTCGGTTTTTTAAGTATATTCTGTCCATTGTCAGGATAGAGTCACATGATAAATTTTCAGGTGTGTCTCTTTACTATACATCCAGACATACCTCTCAACCTCTTAGAGCAAGAAATTTGGACAACACCATAAATAAAAGTGGGACAAAAGCCCAAAAACTGGGACAATTTTTAAATATTGTTCTTACAAACTTGATAGAATAACAGGTTTTGCATTTGCATGAATTTTCTGAAGGGTATAAAGTCTGAAACTCAAATGTCAGTCATCATTTTCTAATTTTAGTCATTAATGATTTGTTACTAATTTGCCAGAAAACAACAATTTTATGAAAAACCGACATTGATGTTCTCTCCCTGTTAATCTCAGTCATCAGGCTACCAGTGCAGAGTGTGGTACATGTCACTCTTCATCCTGATCCATTCGATGGTGATGGATCACTCCAACATTCCTCTGGGGTAGGGTGGCAGATGGCACACTGCTGCTTATACCCTGTCCCATCTCCACTCACTTGTGTCCTCTTCATCTTGTACCACCTCCCATACACTGCACACTGCCCATCCCTCCCAGTAACCATTTGTTTACCCTCTGTTTGTCTACAACCACCCCATGTTTTCCCATCCTTGTATATGCACATCCAACCGTCTTTGTGTACTGCTCTATGTGTATTGCCCTGCACTTGCAAACTGTCCTGCCCCCTGTCCTACCTTACTTTTCCTTTCACCTTTCCTTCTCTTTATATACAGCTAAAATGTGGCCCCACCACCTTTTAAGCATCTGTCAGATGTCCACATGTGCAGCTGTAAATACTTATGCCTAGTTAGGTTTCCTTGGTGCTTTGTATCCACTTAACAAATGAGCAGCGTAGTTAATACACATACTGCTTTATATTTCAGATATATTGGTCTGTGTGTTCACATTTCAGTTCTCTTGAGACTGCTTAAAAGCTGGAATGCCCCTTCATTTTGCTTCGGTGTGTATGGCTCAGAATGCTAATATGTTTTAATCTGAATTGTTTTCCTGTCATTGTACAATCTGTGTCTAAGAAATGGAGTCAATGAAAAGTTAGTTGTAAGTTTAGAAGAGTTCATATTTATTATTTAATTATACATTAATTTATATTCCTAGCTTGTGTACATGTTCTTAACTACACAACATTTGAAGTGCAGAATTCTAAGATTTTTTTTTATGATTTTTTTTGTTTAGGTTGCCTGCATATACTTATCCAGATGTATTCATTTAACTTTCTGAAGATTTTTTTTGTAGAAATCCTTCATTGCTGGAGGATTTTGTTTGTGTGCGTGTCTGTGTGTGTGTGTGTGTGTGTGTGTGTGTGTGTGTGTGTGTGTGTGTGTGTGTGTGTGTGTGTGGGGGGCATATGTTAAGCATGGTGTTGCTTGTATATTTTATTTTTTGTGGGCCCTCAGCAAATGGTTATAACAGCAGGGTATACCCCTGTGTTTCAGTCCACCTCAGCGTTAAAGAAATAATATGAAAGAACTGTTTTTTAAGTTGGAAAAATTCTGAATTAAAAGAAATCAATACTTTCATAACAAATAAGTACTAAAAGTTTTATATCTCTGAATTAAAGGACATACAGCTATTACAAGTAATGGAATAATCTAAATTAATGCAACTGTATTAAAAGAAGAATGACTTGAAAGGAAATAATATACTTCTATGAGATAAAAAGGTATGTGAACAAAAGGATTTATTTAATAAAGGCATACAAGAAATGAGTTTAGATAAGCTGCCTGTCCTTTGACCATAAACACATTCTTGCATGCCACAGCAAAACATACTGTCAGCTCAGCAAGTTTCGATAACCACTATATAATAGAAATTAAATGAATAAGTTCAGAAAACTACAAGGACTTTCTTCAGAAATAATGAGTCACAAAAGCATATGACATTGAAACATCTTGGTGCACTGGAAATAAATGGCAAAGAAGATTATTTGCTGCTTCTTGATCAGTATTACAGACACTTTTAAGCAGTTTCACAAGTTCTTTGCTGAAAAAAAAACATATTTCATTCTTTCTTTCTGTGCCATATTTGATTTCTAACCTTGTGACTTACTTCTAGTGATTATTTCTTGTAATTTTCTCAGAGATGGATTCATTCTTGTCACCTATTCAAGAAATAATGCTTAATGGTTTGCAGTCAGTATGAAAATGAGATCCACTGTCCTCTTGTAGCCTGTGACAAATAAAACAGTGAATTAAAGCGCAAAGACATTGTCAGAATGCTGCAATGAATTATAATTGTGACAGTCAGAGCCGTAACCCTAATGGCCAATGACTATTTTTCCCGGAAGAAAATACATTCAGTAATCATGATTTATATTAAAAATAAGAACATTTCTGCAGTTGTCATAAGACATAAAACTGCCCACTAGGTGTAATTTCAAAACTCTTTGCTTAATGCCGTTATACTAAAACACAAAAATTGCCTAATTTATAATTGCAGATCACTTTGGTTATTTTACTGGAATTTATCTACTGCTGAAGGCAGTTTTTTTGCCTGAGCCATAACAGTCATACAGCAATCTATAGTTTGCCAAGGGTTATTTCTTAAAGGCAGTGACAAACATGTTTTACAAAATTGCAGAAAAGGTGCTTTCTCTCAGAATGGTGCTCTGAATGTAGTGGTTACATAAGACATAACCTTACTCAGATCTGTTCTGTTTCCAATTAAGCAATAATCCATGACTGTGTGTGGGTATATCAGGATTTTCTCACAGTTGGTGTGGTTTGATCACAAGGGTGAAGCCCAAGTGATTAAACAAAGCCAGCCATAGGTAAATCCTGATATACTCACAAACAGGAGTTTGCTATTATACAGAATTGCTTACCTTTCTTAAATAATGTGTTTGTATTAGCGCACTTTGTCTTCTCTATACTGATGCACTGTGTATGTATATGGGACTTACGTTCCCATGCTTGCACATTACATCAGTGCAGGAGAAGTGACAGAAAAAACAGAATCTCTATTACCATTTTTTTTTAAATAAAGATTTATGAAGGAACAGCACAAATATATAAGGAAAAGCAGGACGGTTTCTATTTGTTTAGTTTTGCAGAACACATCTGATTCTTCTCATATTTTGATGTTTCCCTCAGCGTATATAAACA